>NW_011342118.1:0-2938 GCF_000735185.1 Notothenia coriiceps
TTCATCCCGAAGGAAATTGTTGTGCCAGAGTTACAGAAATGCAATAAACACAGCAGCAAAATAATAATAAAATTGTACACTAACAGTGCAGTAAAAAGAGCAATTCAATAACTGCAGGAAACATAGACGGTCACATCATTAATGTACATTATAACAGTATTTGGTATTTAGTAGTGCAAAAAACCGTAGTGGTAGTTAAAATCTTAAACTGTGTGAGTGATGAGGTAAGTTAGCATTGTTAGCATGTTTAGCTCGTCGGTGTGTGTACTTCCTGCTCGGTCACAGTGATGTCACTCTGCATCACAGCGACTCAGCTGAAAATGCTAATGTGTGAGCGAGCGGATGGAAAAAGCTGCAGAGTGTGTCTGCTGTTATGAAACCAACGGCACTTTCTCCTCCTCCTCTTCCTCCTCCTCCTCTTCAGTTTACTGAGCTGTTGCCATGACAACGCAGCATTTATCCCTCCCCCGGGGAAGATGGGGGGGGCACCTTCAGCAGCTCCATGTCTTATTTCCATGTTGCCAAATATAACTGACAGACGGACTGACAGAGGGAGAGGGACATGACGCTGAGCACGATTTACAAACTGTGTGTGTGTGAGAGAAAGAGTGTGTGTTTGAGAGAGAGGGAGTGTGAGACTTCTCTCTCTCTCTCTCTCTCTCTCTCTCTCTCTCTCTCTCTCTCTCTCTCTCTATCTCTCTCTGTCTCTGTCTCTGTCAGTCTGCCAGGGTGAGAGCGAGAGGGGAGACTTCACTCTCTCTCTCTCTCTCTCTCTCTCTCTCTGACAGTCTGGAAAATGAGTTGCTCTACATTGTAAACATCATATCATCCAAACTACAAACCTGAACTCTAAGGAGAAGGTGCTACACTAAGCTCTTTCAGAACATGTCATTTTAATCCAGGTTTTAGTGCATGTAAATGGTCTTCAGAGGTGAAAATCCCTGTGAATGTTTCTCCCAAACTCCATTGAACTCCTTTGTTTACTTCCGTAACATGGTGACATACCGATTCACTCGCTTCTTTTGGCTAGCTCTAACACATTGTACGTGATAGGCTAAGGGGCGGGACATCTCTAAGTGGTTGACCAATCACAACAGAGCCGGCCAGCTAACCAGTCAGAGCAGACTGGGCTCTGGTTTCAGACAGAGGGTGAAAAGAGGTGCAGGCAGTATGAGAAAAATAAAGCTCACACACTGATCAAAAACTGAATATTGAGAAATATTCACATTTACATATCAGTCATGGGTTAGATCCAACCATAGTAGAGCTACAACTGTCTAATAAATCCTTAACATGACTTCCATTTGATGAATCAAATCCTTTCAGACCAGGAGAAGACGCTTCCATCAGAAACCTCAGGCAGTCACATATCACAATATTGATTTATTGCACAGCCCTGGTTTCTATTTAAATCGTTTTTCAAGCGACTCAAAACATGATTTCCCTCAACAGATGTTTCTGAATGCAGTTGAATAGACACATGCTTTTAAACAATGGAACAGAACGTATATACTGTGTATATAAAGGTCATAGACCAATACGGGTGGGTGTGTGTGATATCAATAATGATTGTTAAGTGATGTATCAGCTGAGCCACACCCACAGCAAACAGCCTGCAGCCTGATGTGTGTGAGCAGGGAGTGTTTTCATAAGAACTGTCTCCATCTTACATCTTCCTCCTCCCCGTCAAACCTCCACCACTTCCTGTGTTCCCACTGTAACGGACAGGATCGTGTGTGTGTGTGTGTGTGTGTGTGTGTGTGTGTGTGTGTGTGTGTGTGTGTGTGTGTGTGTGTGTGTGTGTGTGTGTGTGTGTGTGTGTGTGTGTGTGTGAGAGAGATCACAAGATCCCGGCTGAGTTTACACACTTCCCTCTGGCTCTGATCCACAAACCAGCAGCTACTGCAGTTCAATGAACTGAGTTTACTAAATGTCGCTCTGCAGCAGGAACACACACACACACACACCCACACACACACACACACACACACACACACACACACACACACACACACACACACACACACACTCTGATATAATGACTTAAACAGCTGGAACAAGGTCTTGTACTTCAGTTAAAGTAGTAATAGTCCTGCATTTAAGTTCTTACTAAAGTTAAAGTAAGTTGAATCAGCTAAATGTAGGTCAAGTATTAAATGTACGAGAACTCAATGCAGAACAATAATCTAAAAACACCTGCATGTCTTTGGGATTATTTTAAGTATTGTATCAATTGTTCTCAAAAACCTGTTCTTGTTTATGCAAACATGTCATTTGTAACGTAACCAAAGCTGTCTTTTAATTGATATTTTACTACTTGTACTATAATAGGGGGAGAAATATGACTATAATTAAACACATCACATATACAGTTAGAACAAAGCTGATAGAGTGTGATTTGTAAAGAGGACTGGGATATTTCCTAATAGAGAAAACAAGTAGCTTCAGTTTGGAAACACGTGATGTCTTCATCTTCTTAGCAACTTCCAGCTGTATGGAGCAACCATCTAAGAACCAAACGTCTCTGATATTCATCCAGTTTAACTTGGCAGCTACCTGACTGCACAGGAAGTAACAAAACATGCAATGAAATTACAGGCAGGAAGTGATCTGAGAAATATTGAATCTTCTGTCCTCTGTTTTATTTAATTGCGTGAGTCACAATGAGTGAGAGAGGTTGGTGAACATGTGGCTTTGTTATGGCTTTAAACGAGAAACATCACATTCACTGAGAGTAGGAGTGAAGTCCCTTTCAATACATTCATCATTTGGTGAAACATTGGCGATACTACATTCACTTTAAAGAGTCCTCTCCTCTGATGTTCAGGTGTATATCAGTATGTGGTGTCTCTACTTTAAAGAGTCCTCTCCTGCTGATGTTCAGGTGTATATCAGTATGTAGTGTCTCTACTTTAAAGAGTCCTCTCTTGCTGATGTT
>NW_011342119.1:0-1848 GCF_000735185.1 Notothenia coriiceps
ACGGCTGAACAGGGGACGAGCCCCGACTCTCCGATCAATTCCATCCTTTCACTTACCTAATACTGACCAGTTAAATAATCATAAAAACCCACAGTTTGAGACATAAAGCAATGGCAATCTGATATGCCCAAAAAATTACCAAAGCTGAAGCCGAATTGTGCCAGAACACGAAGGACTCCACCAACAACCAGGCAAGCTAAGTTAAATGGATGGACACGGCTAATGCCAATGTCGGTGGAGCCAGCGCGAACCTCATAGCTAGCTCAGCCCAAGCTGAATCTAACGGCAAAATATTAGAAGTGATCCACTCCCTAAGAGCAGACGTTACCACCCGTAATGATGAGATTCTGGCTGCAATCTTGGAAATTAAAACGGATCTCAGCTCCTACTCGGGAAGATTAACACAGGCCGAGGATCGCATTGGTGAGACAGAGGATAACGTGACGGTGCTTCATAACACAGTGAACGGGATGGAGAAGGTGATTACAGCACTCACCGAGAAAGTAGACGATCTTGAGAATCGCGAAAAGAGGTCAAATCTACGTGTTATTGGTCTCCCAGAAAACGCCGAAGGTAGAGATGTGGAATCGGTTTGGGAGAAATGGATACCAGCAGTACTCGGTCCCGAAAACTTCCCAACACCGTTGGTAATCGGGCGAGCTCACAGAATCCCGGGTGGCAGACCGAAGCCCAACTCCCCTCTTCCCCCGAGACCTCTCATCGTAAAAATTTTAAACTTTAGGGATAAAGTCAGGGTGATACAGGCGGCACGAGCCAAAGGAAAGGTGATATACGGGACTCGCCATATCATGTTTTTCCCCGACTTCTCAGCGGGCGTGACGAAGCGACGTATGGCGAAGTGAAGCAACAGCTCCGTACCCGGGGAATACAATTCGGCCTTATTTTCCCTGCCAGGATGTACACGCTGCACAACGGGAAAAGACGTGTGTTCAATACCCGTGAAGAGGTTGAGTTATTTCTTCGAGATGGAAAGGATACAGACAACGGCTAGATGTGGTGAGTTTACATAATTTGGATCATCCAGCGCAGCATTTTTTATTTTTTGTTCCTATACTGACTGTATAACTTGAACTATGGTTTGTACCGACTTCAACGCTTCAAGCCTATGGATATATCCTGGCGTTACTGATGAAGAACGCACTGTAATTTCACTAGGTTTGATACTCCGCTATGCCCCTAGTTTGTTCCGGACGGAATAATGATGCTCTGCTGGAATTAAGATAAAAAGCTAATACTATTGGTCACTAGTTTTCACTTGGAAATGATACGATCCACATTACGTCGTTTGAAGGTTCATCTGCATTCATATCACTGTTCAGGCTTATTACAGCTCATTCATGCATTGTAACGCCCAACTAACTTTTAAGCTTATCTCCGTTATCTCGATCTGTGGTAGTGATTTAAAACAGTGTTGAATGCACCACATTTCATGTTTAGGGTGTGTTAAAAATACTGAATGGATGTTTAATTTCTTTTAATGTTTTTGCAATATTTCGGATTTGTTGCTTTTGATCTCTTTCATCCCTCGGATATATATTGGTCGAAGATGAGGGGTTCTTGCAGTGGTTAGGTATTGGTTTAACTGCTCCTCTTAAAGCAGGGATGGGCAAATGGCGGCCCGCGGGCCGCATGCGGCCCCCACCTCCTCTTTTTGCGGCCCTCAGATTAATTTATAAACAACGTAATTAATAAAAAATAAAAATAAAATTAATTTTTTTTTATTGTTTTTACTTACAGTAGCCTACTGATACCGTCCACTAGACTCCTAGTTACGTCGCGAGCTGCTTACATGATTTCAAATACCGCAAAAATAATCTGTGTATTGTG
>NW_011342120.1:0-2234 GCF_000735185.1 Notothenia coriiceps
CGAGCTGCGATAAGGTAACAATCGTCACATTGTTTTCAGTCATGTTTGGATGTATCTACAGGATCTGAACAGGAAATAGAAATATGCTGCTTCATGCTCCATCGGTCTTTCTACCGTGTGACAAAAGCACCTTTTAGGCTAGAAACGTTCATCACTGTTCCTCCTGATGTCATTTAAATATTTTACTAGTATAACGTGTTAATTTTTAACTTTTCTGTATCTTTTCTCTCTTTCAATCATTATTTAGTTTGGCATTTAATTGGTTTTGTGTTTTAATGCTAATCAAAGCACTCTGAATTGCCTATGTTTTTTTGAATGTGCTTATTAAATTAACTTACCTAAGCTTACCTTACCTTAGTGCTAATGGCAAAGAAGCCTATTGCCTATTTTAGCATGATCTCCTGGTTAATTTTTTTTTTATTTTCCCACAGTTTTTGGCATTATCAAGAATTATTAATATTTCCTCTGAGTGTGTCTGTAGTTTTTTAAATAAAGGCTAAAAAAGGTTTCTGTTTATCACTGTTTCTCCTGAATGTCGATTTTTTTAATTTTCTGTATCTTTTCTCTCTTTTAATCATTATTGTTGTCTTTGGCCTTTAGTTGGTTGTGTGTGTTAATGCTAGTCGAAGCCCTATGTTTTTTTTAAATGTGCTTATTAAATGAAGGTACTTGTGTATATTGCTTATCTTAGCATGATATCCCTGGCTCAAAAACCTTCATTTCTCCAGTCATTGTTGGTGTTAAAAGTGAATTAAATGAAAACAAAATAATTATTAAAAGAGAGAAACAGGTTTATTACCAAGTAGGTTGACATGTTCGAAGAATTTGACTTCATGTAATGGTGCATACAAAAAACTAAAAACACAGATAGAGAACTATCTTAAGAAAACTATAATAACATTAAAATATAGTTAAATAAAGCAATATTTACATAGAAATAAAATATGGAATCAAAATAACTCTTCCTCTGTGTCTCTGCAGGTAAACGGTCGTCCCTCTCCAAAACAGAGTCCTCCGAGTCCTTCCAGAGACGAGGACCCTTCCTCCAGCAGCCTCCAGGAGACTTCCCCTCCTCTTCCTCCTCACTGCCTGCCAAGGATCCTTTAGCCGACCCCTTCGCCCCCTCCTCCCCTCCTCGTCACAGCGCTCGGGAAACTGACCGGTTTGCCAGCTTTGACAAAGTGAGCACCTCCCACTCGCCCTCACCTTCCCCTGACTCTCCATAGCCCTCTCCTCTGTTCTTCCTGCTAATAAATCACACTTAGTTGATTCATTAAGGCACCAAATCAGGCCAGCTTTTTAAAACCACTCCATCCACTGCCGCTGAAACAAAAAGAAATCCTGAAGAAGAATAAAATCACAGCAACACGAGCTAACCAATCATCTCTATTAAAGCTTCTTATATTTTAAAAATACATATATTTTGTCGCATGTAAAGATTCCTTACACTTGTAATTATTTTTTTGTTACTGATTTATTCATGTAACCCCCATGATTGAAGTTGCACTGGCCCACTGTACAGAAATGTAATTTAAACAATAATGATTATTATTATTATTATTAACCAAAGCAACATATTTGTAGTTACAGACACACGCTCTGTTACAAATCACACATCTAACGTCATGATAGCATGTTGGCAGTGAATGGAGAGATGAGGGGCTGCTTGTATTTGGTGTTAACTATCCCAACGTTACAGCTTGTGTATATGCATATTTAATTCTGAAATTAAATATACATTTTATTGTCAACAATTCATTCTGTGCACCTTATTAAGCTAACAAAAACAAACAAAAATGAACCTCAGGTAATTTTCTAATTGCCAATACGGCAAAGTGCACTTTTTCTGTGTCCGACCAATGACAAGTCGATATGTCGCTGAGTCGGCACAACAGTGTCATGAAGGCGGGACGTTAGTTAACCCTGACTAACGCAGAGGAGAGCCTCGGGGCTGCAATCATTTTGACTGATATTGCGATTTGATTTGTGATATAACAGAGAATCCCTATTTTAAAAAAAAAAAAAAAAATTCACAATATCATTGAGAAAAACATCAAAAATGATTATTAAAGAGGACATGTACCAAACAGTTAAGTGAATAGACGACGTCATACTTCATTCAGATATCTTCTGCCTTCACCAAATATTGTGTATTCTGCAATTTGGATATTGCACTAGTCCATATTGTGATCTAAATACATTTTGATTACTTATACAACACTAGAGGGGAATGG
>NW_011342121.1:0-1534 GCF_000735185.1 Notothenia coriiceps
TTAACATTCCTCTATACTGGTCTTTGGCAGGCCGTAGGCAGGAAGCTGTAAGCTGGAGTCCGAAATTCAGTGCTACATCTGTAATGGAGCTCCCTCAATAACATATGCCTTGTATTAACAACCTAACCCTATATATATATACAGTATATATACAGTATATATATATATATATATATATATATATATATATATATATATACATACAGTATCTATATAGTGTGATAGTATAAAGGGTTTGTGATACGTTTCTTCTTTTTTTCACATAGCTTATTCGGTTCCTATAGTTTTCAGTCTACTTTGTAAGACATCTATTACACATACCTAAATTAAGTTCTAGTGGATACTTAATTGAACAATAGTATTCTGTAAATGAACACAAACAGTATCCAATTTCATTATGAGTGAGTTTTAGAGCAATCGACGCAGCTTCCTGCTACAGAGCCATAGTAAGCGTTGGCAATGTGTCAGGAGCAAATTGGGGTTCAGCATCTTGCCAAAGGAAATGGTAAATACTGACTTTATATACTGTTGGGTATTTGTAATCTAAAGTAAGACATCAATTATTAATTGATTATGTTTTCAATTATGATTCTCAATCTGTAAATGAACTAAAGTCACCCTGTGGTTGAAGCAGAAGTTACTCTGGATATATTAACTTATATATTCATAAGTGCCTGGTGGTATTATGTTTATAAGGCTAATGACTGGGGGGGGGGTGTTGGTATTTTGTTTTTGTGATGCACTTTATGTTACCTTTAAATTATGAAAATTGCTATATTTGTATGGATTGATTCATTATTTTTGTCAAGTAAAAAACAGTTTTCACCTTCTGGTTGAAAGGCCACTTGAGGAGTGGGTCACTGTTTCCTCTCATCACCACGAAAAAGAGTGAGAGGTGCGTCCCCCGGCCCGTCCCGTCGCCGTTCAGGTAGATCCGCAGGCGCATCTTATAGCCGTATTTACTGGTATAAAAAGCTGGAAAACATAATGATGGTCATTGATGATGGCCAGTGGTCTTCAGTCAGTGCAACACATGTAGCTTTTACAATTCTCTCCACTTTATTTGCCTTTTCACTGCCATGGAATTCATGGTAAATATATGCACTGGTATTACGGAGCAACTTTGGGTCAAACTTGGCCATGGGAATAATTTTCTTTAATACAATTTTTCTTTAATGCGTTAAGGTTTCCAGATTAATTGAGAGTGTTAACGTGTTAATGTTGACATCAGGCTTGGGGAGTAATGGATTACATGTAACAGGATTATGTAATCAGGATACAAAAAAAGGAACGATTTTCATTTCCCTGCTCCTTTCCATCATGGGCTACCAAAACATGCGTATAGTGTACATGTTTTGTTTTATAATAATTGCCATGAGTGGAATAAACTAATACATAAATAACTGTATTCCATTACAGTTACTTAAAAAATATGTAATCAGATTACTATTACAGTCCTTAAATTGGGGATTGTTAGAAATTTAAAATCAATGTTTTGATGGTATAATGTAGTTTAAACATACTGTCAAGTTAA
>NW_011342122.1:0-4653 GCF_000735185.1 Notothenia coriiceps
ATAGTTAACTTTAGTCTAAGTCATCTCATGTAAACAAGAATTTCCAAGGCACACCTTTTATATGATCATTATACAAAATAACAGAATAACAGGTATGGATAGGACAGTAAAACAAAAATACAGTTTAAAATGAGAGTGATTTGTAAAATACCACCTGCCCACACCCCCGTCAAATTGTCACACCCACATTGAGGATGCTTCCTAGCCCAAAGACCCTCTACCAGCTGGGGAAATGTGATGTTTTTTTAACTTCCTGACTCTTGTTCTAGCCTGAAGGCGACCAGAAGCCACACAGAGCAGGGACACAATCACCTCACAGCTCGCCAACGGCTGCTGTTATTGTCTCTCAGTGTTATCCAGCCCACCATCACACGAGGTCCCGTCCACCCACTCTACGAGCCATATAACCTTTATGTTTCTATGGCAGCCTACAAAGCGAGGGGTATAGTGGGTCAAGGACACTTAGATAATCCACTCGTCCTCTGTTGTATAAATGACAGGGTCTTAAATTACACTCAGCTGGGACCAGAGACCATTCAGTGTCTCTCTGACAGACTCCTGGCTCCTTCTCTTGATAGCTTTTCACTTTCTGCTTCCTGTTGTGTTCCCTTTCCCCACTTTTCTTTGGTGTTTCCGGTCAAATTGGACTGTTTTAACTGCTCTTAAATCAACACAAAAAACATTCATCATCACCACGTTTTATTTAACACCCTTTTAAGCTGTGAACAATGTCTCAGACTTACAGGTTTACATGAATAAATGCAGTGAAAAAACACTGAAAATGTATCACAAAATTAACAATCATTTTGTCTTCATCTGATGGATGAACATAGGGTCATTTTTGACGGAAACATCACAGGTGTTAGTTAGTTGACTAAACCACTCAAAATGCAATGAAAGTGGTGATCAGTAATTGTGTTCAAATGCCTTCTGTGGAGGATATCATAAGGCCTTGAAGCAATCAGATGTAAAAGACAATATTTATGATTGATGAAGTAGAACAAAACTGTTGGATTTGACTTGAACTCAACAAGAGGGTTAAAACAAAAGGAGGAAAGGAAGTGTGTATGAAAAGGAAAGAGTCGCTGTGAAGGACACAATTAAGTGGTTCCCTTAGCAACCATGCAGATGCTGGCAAAGCCCTACGACGAGGCCTCAGCATCTCCTCCACTCCTTCCTCATCCGTCCTTTCCTCTCTGTTTCCCTGCAGCTGCCGTCCCTTTCACCCTCAGCTCTCTGAAGACCTTTTCACAAACGCACTGCAACCCTGAAATGATCCAGGCATCCCCCGCAGGAGCTGTGCGTCAGAATGCAAATGTCCCAATTATTCGCGGGGGATTTCAAACTGACTTTTCGCTGCCAGCTCCCCTATAGGACAAAGCCTGTGTAATGTCTAACTGAGTCCATGTGGGAATAGAGACGCTCATTGTTCGGAGACACGTCAGAAACACAATCAGTTTGAATGCATTGCTTTCTATTGGAATCTTCTAACTGTAGCGCTATGTCATTTTCAGCCGAACTCTTGGTAGTCGACCTGTTTCTATGTCTTTCTGTTGCTTGCTTGGACGATAAATTACTGATTAGTGGGTTTGAATTTACAAGATGGATGCCAATTACCATAACTAACTCTGGATGTTTCTCAATGTCGAGTAAAGCTGCTCCAGAGCCACTATTTCAAGCATACTACGTCATCGAGTGCCGCCGAAGGACTGTTCCAATGTCCAGCATCCTTGGAATTCTACCGAGGCCGGCTTACTTCGTAGCGAGAAATTTCGAGGCTGCACATGTGTAGACTCCGCGGTCTTAAAATCCCCACAATGCTTTGCGCACGGACCAATTTCCAAATCTTTGGCGGAAATCGCGCTCCATTTAAGGCGGGGCCTCGCATATGACGCACACCTGCACACCTGATAGCCTGTTCCACCATTCTTCATTTTACGAGGCTAGGAAGGATTCTTGCCTCGCTTCTGAAGCAAGTGACTTGGAAGACATGTGCTACCAAGCAAGCCTCCTCGACATTGAGAAACACCCAGTGTCTCAACAAAAATGTTTGTGAACATCTTACAGATTTTTCCACGGGTGTACTGTGGACGCAACCTATATTTTCAGTAATGATGCTACATTGAGAACAAGGAGAAGAGCTAGTTAGCATTAGCTGTTTGCAGCCATTAGACAGCACTGTCCAGCTTGGTTAGCTATTGTAGCTAACAGCTGATGTCATGGAGGTTTGCTGAATTACACTAGGTTGCGTTTAAGCTCTGTGTGGTCCCACATCTGTGATAGAAGATGGTAAATTGACATTATCATGATATGTTTGAATGTCGTTTTTGCCAAGACACTGGAATAAATACAGTTGTTTGAAGATGTTTTTTATAGCAATATAAAATCGATATTATTATATTATACAGATATAGATAGATATGCCACTGTATGAATGTGTGTGAATGTTTGAATGCTGACTTGAATATGTAAAAGCGCTTTGAGAAGACAGAATATAGCGCTATATAAAACTCCATTTGCCATTTAAGTACATAGGATTCATTTTTTTATTTTACTTTTATAGAGTTCTAGTAGAATGGTATTGAGAAATCATGATAATATATCGGTACTGACTACTAAATGTGTATTTTTTTTTAAAGAAATTGTCTCTTTTTAAGTTTATTTTAGAGAAGGTGATTAAACAAAGACGTTTTCAATTTAAAGGTGGGGTATGTAATTCACTTCAGAAACACTTAAATACCTGTATTTTCTTTCTGTTAATGTCTTTCCATTTATTGAAGTGTCACAGTCAAGTAAGGCCATGTTCAATTCGCTATTTGTTGTTTTTTCTCATACATACGTCACCATTAATGTACTAAAACCACCATCTTTAGGGGATATGTGTCCAGTGCTGAGAAATATAAGCGTCTGTCCTGAGAAAAAAGGCTTAAACCTCTGTTCTCAGACCCCCCCCCTCCCCTCGGCCTTTCCTTATAGCCAGTAAGGAGAGAGGGTGAATGGACCCGGGTGGCCTGTTGCGTAACAAGATAAACTGGGCCAGTGAGTCAGGATTCTGGCTGGAGGATCATGTGTGGATCTGTTCAATAAGTCTCCTCTTTTATTCCTAGATCTCTCATTAAGCTGACGTCACTTTACCCATCTCAGTGTCACATGTAAACCCAATTCTCTCAAGGATTCCCTTCATGTTCTTTAGATCTTTATCCAGACTCGAGCCAAAGGGGATTTACAAAGGATAATCCAGAGGAAGGCTGGAGTTTGAGACTGCATGCAAGTAGATATAGCCTTGATGTCTGTTATCCACATTATTTGAGGTGTCTTCTCTGGGGCACTAAGTAGATTATAATCAACTGTTTTAATCACCTTCATTATATATTTATTAGCTGTCTCTATAAAAAGAAAAATGATCTCATCCATCCCCACAATCTCCAACCATTGTTCCTAACAGGGTGATGATCTGACAGCTGTCATTTGAGATACAGACAGAAGCAGAAAGATTTCCTTTGCAGAATTTCTCTATTGTTGGGAATCACATGTTGAACGTTTTGAAAAATTCGACCATTGTCTCTATCCTGTGTTGGAGGTTTTATGTTCAAAATGTAACAAACACATGTTCCCTGGATCCATAATGTTGCTGCTTCTTCTTAGAATGACTTTTTTTAAACCAACAACTGCTGCTAAAATCTCTCAAAACCAACTTTAAATAGGTTTTAGTAGAGGTAGCGTTTAGTTTTGACTCAATGATCAATGTTCTTATATCATGGATGCAGGGCCAAACCATCATTACATACACCTGCTTTTGAAATTCCCATTTTATATCTGTGTTTCCATTTCTATCCATCTGCACCTCCTTCCTCCAGGAAATACAACTGTAAAATCATATGAAAGTTGCTTTGTGTGAGAGCTTTAAATGTCGGTCTTTTCAAAACAAACTCTCGTCTTCAGAGGGGTAACTCGGTTTTAGGTTAAGGAAAAAGAACGTGTGGTTTTGGTTAAAACAACGACGGAAGTGGCAAAGTTGGGAGACAAATGTATAAAATCTAGTTTCACACAGGAAACAAACAGCAGTTACAATCATCCTTTCATCCTAACATCCATGGTGACTTGTTCACCCTTTTTACTTCCTGGATTACATACAAGTACATTTTCATAGGATTTACACAAATGACAGTGCATTACTTGTTGTATGTAAAGCTTTTAACAGTGTATGAGAACAGCCTTCTTCACAGTGCGGCTGTGAGAAGTAAGAACAATGTGGGTGTAACGTCATGTGTTAAAGTGGGGGTCACAGTAAAGGCACACACCACATTATCTGTCAGTATCTTTGCTGCACGGCCTCCAGCCATATCTCTCAACATGCTTCCTGTACCATTCACATAATGGACCATTGGCAAAATGGGCTTCCTTTCAGCCTCGCTCTCTGCTAGCCCCTCCAGGTCACTAACGTTAGGTAATGGCAGCTTTTAAAGTCCTGACCTCTTCACATCCATATCCTGCCTTCTGATGAGATGATGAGTCGGCTGTTTATTTACACCTGACTCAATAAAAAGGAAATGAACTTCAGATGGAAAGACGCTCTGTGATCAATCAGAGATGTGAGTGATTTAGGCCCCGGCCCCACGAGGACGCATACGGCTAAACGCATAGGATTAACGC
>NW_011342123.1:0-4916 GCF_000735185.1 Notothenia coriiceps
AACATGGCGCTGAAATTCATTTCCGGGTCACTACCGGAGGACCGAGGAGTCGAGGAGTCGAGGAGGGGGATTTGATGAAATGAGAAAGGGCCAAAGTCTTGAATATCATTTTTTTTATATTTATTTATACAGTTCAGGTAATCCCTCTTAACAGAGTAGGTGGTGGAAATAACAAAAGGCGCTCACAAGGAGGAAAAAACTAGCGTAACAAAAAGAGGACTTAAGCCTGACAAAATAAACAAACATAACAAAACCTGACATGAGAGAAAGCAATCCTTTCTGAGTTGAGGCTTGGCACGACCATTCGAGGAAACAAACAAGACGAACTGACACAGGACAGGGGAGAGACAGGACTATTTAAACATGAGGTGAGTGGGAACAGGTGGAAACAATCAGAGGCTGGGCAGACACTGATGATGGCGGGAAAAACACACAGGGGGAGGAAGAAAACAGGGCCTGAAATGAAAGACAAGAGGTAAATACAAAATAAAACAGGAAATGACAGACAAAATACATAAACATAACTAACACATTTGACGAGACACAACACCGGGGACACATATTTATGTATAAAAGACATTTAAAAGTGCATTTTGCATAATAGGTCCCCTTTAAGTAAAAGTACTACACTGTACACACTCTGTTACAAGAAAAAGTCTTGTGTTGAAAAATATTATTTCATTAAAAGACAGTATCATCAGCCAAATGTACTTAAAGGATTAAACATAAAAGTACCCAATGCATAACTTTTAATGCATAAATTACAAGAACATTCTAAAAATGATTTAAAATATGAGAAAATTATATAATTGTTTACAGATGCTAAAACATTTTCTCCCAAACTCACAACAAGCTGTTCTTGTATAAATCCTTGGCTAGTTTAATTTATAACAAAACATCTGATTTCATAAACTCCCAAAAACACATTTTACAAAATTGAATGTAGTAGAAAACAATCATTTTTAATTGAAATAGAGAAGAAGTATATCCCATTTATATAAATGTTGTATACAAAGTCATCAAAGTAACATTTTGAATGCCAGATTACTTGTAAAAGAGTATTTCTACACTGTGGATTTATTAATTTAATCCTAGAGATCTGAGGACTTCTTCCACCACTGTGTGGATGAGAATAATATGGGAAGGATAATCCTCCCTCTCAGGCTCGTGCACAGGTAGACCTCAAAGGGGGCTCGGTCACCTGCCCTGTTGCCCTCCTATTAGAGAAGTGCCCTTTTTTTATTTACCTCGCGTCTGATAAGCGTGTGCAGTCTAACCCGCTAACGATGCTGCAGGACCTTCATTCTGATTGGCTGAGGCACTTCTGTGTGATTTACCCTTTGTGCCCAAACATAAATGTATTGATAATGAATGGACTGTGGTGGTTTGAACCAACCTCAGTCATGGCAGGGTTTGTTTTAAATACATACATTTTTAATATCCATTTAACGCTCTCACAGAAGTAGTCCCTCTAGGCAAATATATTTATCTAATTAGTAACATAAATTGCTGGCATGCACTGAAAAAACTGAAACGTTGACGTTTAAGTTCAAATATAAAAAGATTAGGTTTAACTTAATATTATTGCTCTCAACTAACCTAATACAATGATGCAAAATGTTCAGTGTTCCCTTTTATAAATGTTGGCCCCTCTAACGTCCTCTGCGTTGGTGTCCTCATTGCCTTTCTGGTTCTCTCTTTCAGAAACTGCGCAGGAGAGCGTTGTGTTGCCTGGAAACTGTTAACAAGGTCAGAGGTGGAAAGGTAAAGAGAGCTGACAGCCCCGCCTCCTCCTCCCTCCACCTCCCTCTGCCTCCCTCCGCTTCCCTCCACCTCCCTCCACCTCTCTCCACCTCTCTCCACAGAAAGCTTCTTCTCCTCAGCAGACAGGTGAGTAATTGATTCTCTCTTATTTCTCACTCTGGGCTCAACTGTGTTTCCTGCTAAACCCATACTTTGTTTTTCTACAGCATGTTCATCTAATTCATGGTAATGAACCTGACAATGACATTACATCACATGCATTTAGCATTTGAGAAACAGTTGTAAATACAGTAAAGATATGCTGTATGTGCATATTACACAAAACTAGATCTCTAACTCATGTGACATCATGTTCATTCAGACACCTGTTTTTCCTTTCCTGCTTGTAAGAGCTGCAGATCTCCCTAATGAATAAACTGTTACTGGGGTTTATCTGTGGGATTTGAGAGGTTATTTTTTACTGCACATATGTTGACCTGAGCGTACCAAGTTAAATTAAATGTCTCACCAAAAAAAGTAATATTCAGGTGTAGTAGCCATGATAAAAATCTGAATGTTTGTTCCTTTTTAATGTCGTCTTGTTTCCATGTACACAGGATGAACTGTTTTAGTGAGAGATATGTTGATTTCCAAAGAAGACAACAATCACATGCCTCATGAGAAGTGTTAACATGTTGTGATAGACAGTGGTGTAAAGTTACTAAGTAGATTTACTCAAGTACTGTACTCTATTACAATTTGTAAGTAGTTGTACTTTACTTGAGTATTTCCATTTTATGCTACTTTATACTTCTACTCCACAACTCCATTACTAATTGATTTAATACCTTTAGCTACTTTACATATTTGGATTAAGGATGTGAAATATAATCAACTCTTAAATCAGACTTTAGTTACACCTGGAGTTAATTCACAAGCTACCGTGCATTAAACAGAATACTCTGTTACTTTTACTTGTAACAGAGTATTCCTACACTCTGGTACTTCTACTTTTACTCAAATAAAAGATCTGAGTACTTCTCCCACCTCCGCTTATAGGCATGAAGGTCTGAAAAAGCCACATGAAATGACTATCCATTTTTGAATGGTATGTGTATCTGGTCAACATGCTGTGACAGGATATCAGTGTGTCGAGGTGACAGGATTTGAACAATGATACAGGAAGAGATCAGTAATCAGAGGAGCTGTGGCAGTGGTTTGGAGTTAAAGGGTGTCAGGTTACTCTACTGTGAAAGGAGAAACTGGAGATACACTGACAGAAATAGGTTCATCAACTAAATATATCTTGTTTTCTTATCATGATCTAGCTACCTTAACCTAACAGTTCACAATTAAAGAGCTTTGTAAAGTTTACCATATAATCTGCCTGGTGTCATTATCGGTTGATATACATGTAATGTTATACCAGCTTTTTTATATGCTGTCTGCCATACTTTAAAAGCACTATTTTGTCAAACTGGGAAATATGTTTATTAGATTTGTTTGGCCATATGTCTGCAAAACATGCAGCCAGTCAGCTCAGTTCAGCCCAAAGACCAGCAACAATGGGACATCTCATACAATCAGAATCAGAACCAGTAAGCCAAGAAAAATGCAGAGGTACAAATAAAAGGCAGGTAAAAGGCTAAACAAATTATAAAATAAAGTTACAAATTGAATAAAAAGTCAAGCACACATTAGTAGGAATTTACACAACTAGAAAATGCATTTCCTTCTGAAAATGCGTGTGAATGCTGTAAACTGTGTACATGTGTTGCTGAATTTAGCTGAAAATGCAGAAAAAGCTGAATATGTTATTAGTTGAATGGTCTCTGATGATGCTTTTAGCCAGCGCCGTATAGATAGAAGAGTTATGACAGCGGAAGTCCAAAAACGGTTATCGTCACATGGTTCATGCAGACGAGAATCGTTCCCCGGAAGTTCATGGCGGGCAATGTGAATGCATTGATAACAGGAGATAGAACTTAGACTTTCAGTAATTATTAGTGAATAAAGGTTTTGATTTGCAATATTTATACAACAAATCGATATGTGTATGTATTTACATCAATATGTTTTAAAAAATAAAATAGAATTTGCTAATATTAAGTGATAATATTAGGGTTAGTGTGAACAACTAGTTTACATGTTAGGCTAACAGTGCCTTGGTTAAAGAGCCTGTTGCTGTTTATAGCTTTGAATTCTTTAACACCAATATTATCTTCTTAAACTTGTATGGTGGTCAGGAGCATCACTTTCTAATGTTTATTGATATATTTAGAGGGAGGGGATCTAAAGGAATGCTTCAAAATTCAGATTAGATTAATTTCTACCATTTTCTTAAATTCATGGTAGTTTCAGTAATCCCATGGTAATTGAGGACACAAGTTATCGAAATGACTAATGTCATCTTTATGGCTTTCAGAAAGGACAGGAGACCGACAGGTGACTATCAAAGGACTAGCAGCAGCAGCAGCATGATGATGATGTTAAATGTGTTGTTTTAGGAACATCCATAGCAAATACATGGAATTCAATAAACATTGAATAGCATATCATGCAGTTTGTCTGTGCCTTTTCCTCCGTGTTGTCCTGGTTTACTGTGCTGCCTCCTAGTCGCCACCATGGTTTGCTGTGCTGCCTGGGGTTGCTCAAATCGCTCCGAGAAAGGAGTACGATACAGAGCGCAGAGCGCAGGAAAAAATGGCTGGCTCAAGTCAGCAGGAGCAATCTCACGACCAACAGCAAAAAAATATGTGAGGTTATTATATACAAACACTGCATTTGCACTTTTTCACAAAACGAAAACCACACCATTGGGAAAGCTTAATGTTTTGTTTAATACAAAAAAACAGGGAAAGGCTTGAAAAACACAGAGTTGAGACTCAGGGTGCAGGGTGAGGGTCTCAGTGCAGGTATTCAGGCTCCATTGAATCCCCCTCTGGTTCTTGTGCTGAAAGAGGGAGTAACAGACAGGAGAAAGGGTTATACACACCTATATAGCACACCTATTGGATGGGAAATTGCCTTGGGGAGATAAGGTGTGGTCTTTGTTCCCAACTGAAGTTATGGAACTTTATTATTTGTGAGTTTAACAAAGTATGACAAATGGCATCATACATCTTTAGAAAATATGAAATAAAAAATTGAAGTGAAATCAACCTCTTCTCTGG
>NW_011342124.1:0-3539 GCF_000735185.1 Notothenia coriiceps
CTCAGCCCCGGGGTTTGCCGAGGTCAAGCTTGTGACATTAAGGCGTGCTGCTGCAACGGCAGGTGCAGGGTTGCCAGCAGCTGCATCGGCTGTAGTTATTTCATCGCCATTTAGTTTGAATAAATCCTTAGACCTTTTAAGCCAATTTCTGATGTCCATTTTGTAATTCAAACAGAAATGGGAGTCTACAGAATGCACAATAAACAATAAACAAATTCAGAATAGGCGGCAGAGTGTGACGCTGTGATTGGTCTAAATGTGGACGAATCACAAATCACAACAGACACATGAATTTATTTGACGTAGCCTGCAATTGTTTTTTTTTAGTTACTATCTGACATCACATACATCGTAGCATAAAAGTTCACAGTTTATTTATAATTAAAAATATATTTTTTAAATGTTATAAAAAATACAAATCGTGTTTATTGGGGGAGGGTAGGAATGTCAAATGGGAGGGCCTGGCCCTCCCTGGCCCTCCCACGGCGCCGGGCATGAATGACGGGCAATAAAAAGATGCTGATATTGGACGGCTAAGATACTGCTACTATGTGCCAAAGAATTTGGTTTAATATAATGCACATATCATTATTTGGTTTAATATAATGCACATATCATATTTAAGGCGCACACTTTCTTTCTTTGTGATCACATTTTTTTAATTTATTAAACAAATGGTACAATCAATAACATCAAATGCAATACAGCACAAAAAAAATCTAAAGAAACAAACAAAACAAGGTGTGTGTGTGTGTGTGTGTGTGTGTGTGTGTGTGTGTGTGTGTGTGTGTGTGTGTGTGTGTGTGTGTGTGTGTGTGTGCGTGCGTGCGTGCGTGCGTGCGTGCGTGCGTGCGTGCGTGCGTGCGTGCGTGCGTGCGTGCGTGCGTGCGTGCGTTTGTGTGTGTAGGGGGGAGTGGCCCTGGCAGGTGTCAGTGTGGCTGCGCTCTCAGTCCAAAGGGGGCCACCCTCTGTGCGGGGCCTCTCTGATCGGGCACTGCTGGGTGTTGACGGCCGCTCACTGCTTCAAGAGGTAGGGGACAGCGCCCTCTGGTGGACAACTTTCAATGTTTTCAGTTGGTAACACATAATGTTGACATGGAACAATATAATATGTAATTTTGGTGATATCATTTTTAAACAATATAGGCTATTTCAATTTTAAATAATGTTTTTTAGTTGAGTCAACTATAAATAATGAGAAATCCAAAGGACTCTCTGTTGTTAACCTTTTGGCAGTGTTGTTGATGCTTTATCCTGTTACATTGAATGGTCTTCTCTGTGCCCTGCAATGTAGTAACTTTACTTTAAAATTAAATGATGATCAATAACATACTTGCTTTGCTCCTCCAGATTTGGCAGTGACCCGACCCGCTACGTGGTGCGCCTTGGTGACTACCATACCGAGGAGCAGGATGACTTTGAACGCACCTTGTCACCTGAACGCATCGTTATCCACAGGAAGTACCACAGTCAGGGCTGGGAGCACGACATCGCCCTGCTGCGGCTCAAAGGCACAGAGGGCAGCTGTGTGGCGTTCAACCCTCACACTGCAGCCGTGTGTCTGCCGCAGGCGGGCAGCCGGCGGGAGAAGAGGCCTACCGCCTGCGTGATCACCGGCTGGGGCCTCACAGGTAACTTCCTGCCGCACCATCTGTTCCTCTTTCATCCCAACGTCACCCAACGTCTTTATTTTACCATCAGAATCAGAACCAAGCGTGATGGCATGTTAATGACAACCAGGGAATAAGTCAAAGAAGCATCACTGACACCGAGTGAGTCCGAGCACACAAGCTTATTGCTCTAAATATCAACGTGTTGCTTTAAAACTAAACAGTTTACAGTGGTGGCTGGTTGAATCTTCTATAGGTTGGGCTGTGCCACTTGCAATCAATTTCAGCAAACATCCCAGTATGACTTAATGCAAAGGCGAAAAACCTTTTAAAATGCATGTTTTCTAAATGGAGATTGGCTAAGCTAACGTTGTAAATGATCCGACCGTCCACACTCACAACAACGGCCTATACAGACATAAACAAACCAGCGACTGTATTCTCCATGACACAGACATTCTGTGGTTTGGACTTGTTTAACTTTTGTCTAGTTTCTGAACAGATATGAGGAGCTCTGAGGGCTAACAGCTAACGGCTGTGTTTTTTTTTGGGGCTCTCATTGAAGATGACGTCACGGCTCCGCCTAGACTGCGTTAATATAGATACTACCCCAGTTGCTAAACTGTAATGGAAATGCGACATAAAGTGAGCCAGTCCTAACGAGGCCTAGCCATACCGAGCGAGGCCTTGTAGTGGAAATGCGCCATTAGAGTAAAGTTGTTATAATACATATTGAGTGATCCAGACGCTGACACAAACAGATGATTTCCAGTCCTTTGCTGCAGTTTAGAATTATGTTTATGAGCGTTTACGTACCAAGGTTTAATTATTCTGTCAATGGTTGTGGTATGAGCATCTGCCGGACTGGTGGAATCGGTATGCTCTCTTCCTCCTGTGTCCTCGCCCTTTCCGGTCACCGATGACCCCTTTTATACACCCAGTGCAGCTACCCCCCGCCACCAAGTGTCCAAAATAATATTGCAGCATAAATATAAATTATAAACTGACACGCCAACAACACCCATACACGTACTCAGATTACTTTTAGAATACTTTTGGAATACTTTTTCCATAACAGATGTGTATGTTTTGGTGAACAGGAGACACGTATTTGACTGTTTTAATGGCTTATCAAGAACTCAAACACAACATCTTGGTGTCATTCTGGACAGCTCCCTCTCATTTGCACCCCACATAAAAAACATCACCCGGACTGCATTCTTCTCCAGACTCCACCCTGTCACAATCCAGCACCTGGTTCATGCATTCCTCACATCCCATATTGACTATTGTAATACCATGCTCTCAGGCCTTCCCATCAAACTCCTCAATAAACTCCAAATAATTCAGAACTCTGCTGCCCAGATCATCACCCGCACCAAATCCTCTGACCACATCACCCCCATCCTCTGACCACATCACCCCCATCCTCTGACCTCATCACCTCCATCCTCTGACCTCATCACCTCCATCCTCTGACCTCATCACCTCCATCCTCTGACCACATCACCCCCATCCTCTGACCACATCACCCCCATCCTCACCCATCTGCACTGGCTACCTGTAAAATACCGAATAGACTTCCAAACCCTCCTGCTCACATTCAAAGCCCTCCACAACCTGGCCCCCACCTTTCTGGCTGACCTCCTACACCCCCTCTTGCTCCCTCCGCTCCTTCTCTGCTGGCCTGCTAACTGTCCCCACCACACGCAGTCACCATGGGGGCTCAGGCTTTTAGTTGCTCCCAAACTATGGAACTCTCTCCCCTTCACATCTGACAGTCTGACACAATCACCACATTCACGTCCCTCCTCAAAACCCACCTATTCACATCAGCCTACTCACTGTAGTGCTACATGTCTCCTGTTTCCCAACATGTTCCCTGTTACAGTCCTCTTGCACTGTCTTAAACCTTTCCTTAGAATATGT
>NW_011342125.1:0-2425 GCF_000735185.1 Notothenia coriiceps
TATTTGAGATGTTTACATTTTGGAATGTTTATTTCTTTTCATTGTTATTGTACAATGTCTTGTCTTTTCATGCTGCTGCAATGCAAACATTTCCCAAATTGAGATCACTAAGTACAGATCGTGTCCGTGAGGGAAATTTACGCAAATGAAGCCGCTGACGTCACTTCTTCTGCTTTGGGTTTACTGGCAGGCCGCAAACCACTTCACGGCGTATACTGCCACCCGAAGACCCCGGCCGGAGTTCTCAGATCTTTTAGGCCTACTTGAGTAAAAAAAACATAGGTCCAATGCAGAGTGTCCCTCAGCATCTAACATAGTGGTTGTGTTGTGAAAACATGCAGAAAATGCATTTTATGGAAGTATTTTCTTGATGTATGGGTTCATACAAAGTGACAGCCTCTGTAAGAACCTTTGACTCCAGTATTATTAATACAGTAAACCAGAATTTTGAACCTGGCTTTATCCAATGTTCACATATCTGTGGGATATATGCAAATGAGCACCAATCTTCCCCCTCATTTGCATATTTAAACTGTCAAACTGTCAGTATTTAACTGAGGAAGTTTCATGGTTTATAAATGTGTGTTTTGCTGCAGATGTCTACAGTAAGGTCGCGTGTGTTTTTGGATGATTTTGCAGTAATTCTTTTCAGTATTTCTGTATTTTTATTGACTGACTGTATGCCGCACAGAGGGTTTGATTGACAGCTGTTGTTGTCGGGGTGACGGTGGAGGAAATGGAGCGGCTGTTTCTTCTTCTGCTGCTTGTCAAATGAAATGTTGTGACATCCTGTCAACACGCTCTCCATTATTCATAAGCTGCAGAATGTTTCCTTAATACAGAGAAATAACAGCTGAGGTGTAATTCACTCTTCCACCTCTAGATGCCACTGTTGGGACTTTAAACTTCACTTTACATCATTATGGTGCTTTCTTTCAGAATTTAACTTTTTTTCAGATTTGAAATTGTTCTTGAAATTTAACTTTTTGGTCAGATTTTCACTGACAGGATTTAGAATTTTTTTCTCCAAATTTAACTTTTTTCTCAGAAAGTGTGTGTGTGTGTGAATTTGTTGCCATGAAAAGTGCATGTTTTACTCCTCAATGTGTGTTTGAGTGTGTCTTGCCATATGTGTGTACCGCAGTGTGTGTTGCCATGTGTGTCTGCGTTTGTAAAGTGTGTATTCCTTTCCTCATCCAACAGGGGGACGATGCACGACCTGATGGGTCGACCAGCAACCCGATTGCTACCTCGTGGGGCTGTTTTCTTCTGGTCGTGCGGCTGCATGTCCAGGCTGCGCTAGCCTTCGACGACTAGCAGCTAACCTCGTTGGCTAACGGCTATGGCTAGCAGCTACCGATGGCTGCCAGCTAGCGGCTAACGGCCACGGCTACCGGCTATCGACCTTTTGAGTTTTTTCCCTGGTGCCTGAGAGGATGTTCGACCATGTCTGGTCGGCCTCGTGTGGATCCTCTCACGATTTCACCTACCTTTTTTGGACCGTGGACAGTACGGCCCTTTTTGAGCTTTTTCTGGTGCCTGAGAGGGGGTTCGACCATGTCTGGTCGGCCTCGTGTGGACCCTCTCGCCTTTTCATCACATCGACGTCGGTTTCGGACGCCACCCACGCTCTCATCAGCGCCTGGGTGGTAAGCTTCTGGACCCCGTCTCGCCTTGACGGTTTCGGACGTCGCCCATGCCTTCATCGGCCCGTGGGTGGCGCGCTCCGGGACCCTGCCTGGCCTCTCCTTTTATCGCGGCTCACGGTTCGCCTCGACGGCAGCTTCGGACGGCGCTCCATCTGGCCTCTCCCCTGTCCACGGCTCCTTTCTCCCGGGGATGCTGCTCCTGCCACCCGGGGACCCGGTTCCTTCATCCCGAGGACTTCGTGCTCGCCGCCGCTGTGCCCTCGTCTGCGGCCGGGCAGCGCTCCTTCCTGCTGGGGAACAACGGGTTATTCACGCCCGTCGCGGCTCAGTGACCCGGCTTTCACCGACTGGCGGGTGAAGACTTCATTCGCCACGACGCCTGATGCGGCCCCCTTACGACGGCCCCCTTACGACGGCCCGTTCCGGCCCGCCCCCGGTGGGGGTGCCCTCGCCCTCGTTAGGGCCCCTACCCTCTCCTGCGGCCTCCTTTCGTCGGCCCGTTCCATGGCCCGGCCCTCACCTGCGACCCCACCCTCCTCGGCCCCTATGGTGCTTCTTCCTCGGACACGGGGATTTTTTGCCATGTTTGAATTCTGGGGGGGCTTGTGTGGTGACCACCTATTTATACACTGGGACATAATTCAATCTAGGAACTACAAGTTGGGGCTATTGTTCCCACACGGACATGTTATGGTTCCCTATATACAGGACTGTCTCAGAAAATTAGAATATTGTGATAAAGTTCTTTATTTTCTGTAATGCAATTAAAAAAACAA
>NW_011342126.1:0-2696 GCF_000735185.1 Notothenia coriiceps
CTATTCCGGGCTGACGTGAGCTCGGATGGAATCTGTATCCGCTCGTTGTAGCCCCGTTTTTAAAAGATTTGGGTACGGAGGAAAAGAGAGAGGGTTTTATTTTCTGGCACTGCGTGAGTGCCCCGACACACCGGGGACACATATTTATGTATAAAAGACATCACAAAGTGCATTTTGCATGATAGGTCCTCTTTAGGGAATCAATCGTGTCAATCAAAACATTTGAGCCACCGAAGCAACAGCTGACCCGAAACTAAATGACATTTCAGTCCAAAGGTCATAAAAAATTCCGGACAGCTCCGTCCTTATCTGATCTCCAAACAGTGATCATAATGCAAAGTGTCAGTGCGGGGTGGAAGGCTATGACACTATTTGCTGAGATGTCACCCTTGATGCCAGCAAAAACACACACACATTTATGCCGACAGACACAAATGGATGCACTCATGGATTTATATTGTGTTTTAAATACATGCAAAAGCACATATGGTACACACACACAGCAACACACTTTCTATTAGCTGAAGGAGATCTTTGCCTGTGGTAAAATGACCCCGTTGTTATTCATCTTTCCTTCTCTTCCCTTGAGGTAGTACCGGGTAGAGGGAAGAAAACAAAGTGGAGGATGGGGAAGAGAGGGGGACAGAGAGAGCATGAGAAGAGAAGAAGAAAGTGCCGGAGACTGCAAATCCGTTACAAAGGCGAGTCATTGATTCTAGGATGGGGAATTGATGAAGCCTCTGCCTGATATGACAGTACAGTGTCAGACGCTGAAGAGTTATGCAGGCCGTTGGGCTCTGGCAGCTATTAGCTTACAGATAGTGTGTGTCTGAGGGTGACAAAAGGAGAAGCAGGACGAGTTAAAAAGGCATTCATTAAAAAAAAAAAGGAGGAAAAAAGAAGCCAGTACTTCGACACAATTTAGGTGCATCTTTAGGCGTAGCCGCTGTCGCTCCTAATGGTAGTTTTCACTCATAGCCATTCACGGACTGCTCTTATCTCAAACAAACGCTCTCTGATGTCGTTTTCCTTTCTGATGAGTCATGGTTGCGATAAATCATGTTGTAATGTATCTGTTTTTGCAAGAAAGAGAGTTTGTTTCAGGCTATATCAAATGTCCTTCTATCTTGGTGATTTAAAAGAGATTACATTTTACTATTATTGCTGTACCAATATCATTTTACTTACTGAATAAGCATATATACATATTTCTGTGATAAGCGCATGGGAAATTTAAATTGTTTAAATAAAACAAAACAGAGAAATACATTATGAATGAGCACTGAGTGCAGACCTCCAACAGGCTAGTCTTCATCTATTCAACATGTATAGCACCTAACTTAAATGAATCATAACATATTGGTTTTTAATCATTTTAATGTTTGTCTCCAGTTCAAGTTTCTATCAAGCTCAACATTTTTCAACACCCTTGCAACATAACATATATTATTTTTATCTTTGTTGTTTTTATTTTCAGCATATTGTATTTTTG
The DNA here is from genome assembly GCF_000735185.1 of Notothenia coriiceps. Taxonomy (NCBI): domain Eukaryota; kingdom Metazoa; phylum Chordata; class Actinopteri; order Perciformes; family Nototheniidae; genus Notothenia; species Notothenia coriiceps. The sequence continues at coordinate 1,493 of NW_011342126.1, forward strand.
GAGGAGTTAGCTAACTATTGTACGTGTTACAATCAGACCTTTAAATCTTGAATAACAAGACTAGCTAAGGCTGGTTCTGTGTGGGATTAGTTTTGTATCATAAAGACAAAGCAACACTTTCTCAGAATAAAGCAAAACTAAGAGTTTAAGAGAAACAAAAACTGAGTCAAGCAAAATAAATGTAGTTTCAAAAATTAAACTATAAGTTGCAAACAAATCATTTGTGTAATCATGTAAACTATAAGTATTTTTTCATTGTTTTAACATATCTTTTTGTTTGCAGTTCTCTCGTTTGCGCTCCCTCGTTTTTTTTCCGATTCTGACACAAACGTCCCAGGTGGGCGGGACTTTCAGGGGTGCGTCCCCATTGGCTACTCAGTTTTTGAGTGACAGCCCAATCCTCCAGCGATTGTACAGTACAGCTGCGGTGCGTTAACTGAGCACGGACAGAAGACCCCCAGAAGAGCCAGCCTTTCAATTATTATAATACTACAAGTGAAAATATATGTAAGTATTGATCATTTGTGTTGTTTGTGCTGTAACTATACGGTCTGTTTCTTTATTGTGTTAAGTGAGAAGTAAAGAAAAGCTGTGCCATGAAAGTTAGCTTTTGCTAACTTTAGATCCATAACAATGCAAGCTAAGTAGCCTAACAGCAGGGACAGTTAGCTACATAGCTAGCAGTGAGTGATCGTTCAGACACCGGCACACACACTCAAACGGACTTGTGTGCCTGACTACCAACAGGCTTTCATGATTATGTTTAAATATGCGAGTATAAGCCATGATAGCTTATTGATAGTGTGCTTGCTTTTCTCTTTGAAGGTCATCACATAACGGCATTGTTAGGATTATGTTTTAAACAGGACCCAGGCGCAGGCAATGACTGAAGATGTTTAAATGGTTTATTGTTTCGGAGACTCAGGCAGGTTTGGTGATTATGGAGGTCCGGAGTGGAGGTAGGCAGTGAGAGGCTGGACTGATTACAAGGCAGGCAGGTAGGATGCAGGAAGAAGCAGGCAGGTTGGCTGGAAGCTCTGGTGGATGATGGCCGAGGGATTGCACTGGAAACACAAGAGAAACTAGTTACAAAGAGTACGGAATTACACGCAGACAGGATAACTGAATGGGCAGCCAGGAGGATGTAATACCACTGGTGTAGAAAACAATCTGGCGGTGAGTTGCTGGGAGACTGGAGTAGATA
>NW_011342127.1:0-2512 GCF_000735185.1 Notothenia coriiceps
ACCATACATGACTTACATATACGGCCAATATGTGAATAGCCTAAAGCAGGGGTTCCCAAACCTTTTCTGTCAGGCCCCCCCTTTGGAGAAAAAAAAAAGTCGGGCCCCCCCAACACAAATAGTCAGGCTCAGTGGCGGCGCCAGAGATTTATTTTGGGGGTGCTGTGGGGTAGCTTGACGTTTCATAGACGCTGCTCAAACATTTAGGGTTTCCCATTAATGTACCGGTCGCTATAGTGGAATTTTCTACTGCAAAACTCCCCACGCAGTTACAATGAAGGCTCGATAATCAGCTCACGGCATATAGGTGTAAGCAGGGGTAAAGTGCTATTTTTATAAGTGGGGAGTGGACCTAACATAGACCCACAGTTTAAAGGGAAAAATGGGAGAAACCTCAGGGAGAGCAACAGAGGACGGATCCCTCTCCCAGGACGGGCAGACGTGCAATAGATGCCGTGTGTAAATATATATATATATATAATAGATGCCGTGTGTAAATAGATATATATATATTATATTTTTAGAGTGTGAATGTTTGCTGTAAGAAGAACTGAACCAATGTTGTGTGGTGTTTCAGACAGTCTCCCTGGTCATCACATTATCCTACAGTGGGTCCATGGTGTGTTTTGAAAACAAACACTCTTATACACATATTTACTCACTCAGCATGATTGTATTTCTGTCCTCAGGGTCTGTTCTCCGACCAATGAGCTGTCAGATGGCCCTCATCAAGGCGTTGGTTCGTTTTAAAGTCGTCAGCCACCACTGCTGTCCCTGACAACATTTGGAGAGGCAACTCTGACTCCCAATAGGGTTGGCTTTGTGTGTATGTTTGTATGTGTTGGGAGTCGTGTGTGAAGCAGTGTGGATTACTATCAGTTGTGTGTCTGTGTAGGAGCCCGATTGGTGGTTTTTTAATGAAAGATTCTGCAAAGCAGCATGTGGAGAATTGGCTGAGAGCTGTTTACAAGTTGCTGTGTTAGCTGAGAGACGACTGGATGGTGGGGCGACAGTTGCCAGTTTTACACTAAGGCTACTACAAAACATGAAACAGTAGACACTTTTAAACAACACATTTATTTTTGTTCCGTTGTCTGATACATGCCATGATTAATCTACAGTTTACAATGATTTTAACAAATACTGCACATACATCGGTTAAACTAAACAAAGCAGGTCGAAGTAGAATCAGGCCCTTTTCTTAAGTAAAAATATTCATACCACACTGTAAGAATACTCTATTACAATTGAAAGTCTGGTAATGAAAATGTTACTTAAGTAAAACTATAATTAGCTAAATGCTGTTTGAGTATTACCCTGTAGTAAAAAATCCAATATTAACAAAAAAAACGTTATAGCTCAAGGATTTCGAACAATATTTAAATGTTTTGGTAAATTAAAAAACAGAACCTTATACTTTATAAACACTATATAAGATAGTGAAGCACAAAGTACAATGTTTCCCTTTGATTTGTAGTGGAATATAAAGTGCAACGAAAAGAAAATTCTCAAGTACCTCAAAATTCCACCACTGCTTATGCAAAAATGTGGACTTTCAAAATAAATCTTGAGGAAATTAAGTTCAAGAAAGATTTTTGAAAACTACAGAAGCATATTTCAACTTTGATGTGTTACTTAAGTTCATTGCATGGATGATGCCCGTGAGCAGAAAGCAGGCGTTCACCCTCATCAAGCACCGCCGATCCCTCGATGGAGATGGACACGTTGGGAGATGTGGCGTCTTCTTTTGCTGAACTTCATGGAGGACATGGAGCTTCCATTCTGTCAAAACATGTAAATCAATGTTAACATACAATACTGTAAGCTTTTCTGTGAATTTACTAAGACTTTTTTTTTTATTAGCATAATTTTCTAAAACATTGAAATGTTAACTTAAATTTCAATTTTGAATTTTTCAACACCAAACTTCGTATACAGCATTGGTGGAGGGTCAGACACATTACCGTAGCACAGCCTTTCCCAAATGGGTCGCCAGTTAAATGCATTGCTACACACACACAGCGTCAGTGCTGATGCAAATAATTTTTTTTAATAATTTTTGTATTTTATTTTTTATTTTGAAAATGAAATTATGCTATATAGCATTGTATATTGAATGATTTAATTTTCTAAATACAAATAAACTAAAAATAAAAGATTGTATTTGTATCAGCTCTGACGCGTCCCCCGCGAAAGTTTTCGCGCTGTCTGTTTATTGTCTGTTGATTAATCCCGATCGTACATGATGGCAAAAAGATGATACAAAGAGGAGTTTTTAAAAGTTGGCTTCACAAAAGCTGTTAGAAATGGAGAGGAGCGGCCTCAGTGTGTTTTATGTGGAGAGGTGCTCAGTAACGAAAGCTTGTAAATGAATAAATTGGACCTGCATCTCCAAACAAAACATCCTCTGCATCGGGACAAATCGAAGGATTTTTTCATCTGCAAAGAAGAGTCTTTCAAGAAGCAGTGTTTTGACGGCGGAAAAGTAAGTCACTTATTTGTATCATTTGTT
>NW_011342128.1:0-11576 GCF_000735185.1 Notothenia coriiceps
AACGCTAACGCTACATTAGCATCGGCGATCTGTTCTACTTTATGCTATCTGCAAAAATAGTTGACATTAAACATTAAAAAGACCAGGCAGTTCAGAGAGAATCAAAGGAAGGAAAGCAGGCAGGCAGCTTTGCATGACATTCTTCTGGACGTGTTTCATTGTGTTGATAGTGAGGTTTCACTTTTTTGACAAGGCATGTAGTGACGGCCATCTTGGTGACGTGTGTTGTTGTGAGAGTCTGCGAGACCAGAAATTTAGTTCATTGAGCGTTTCAAACAAATGTGTTACTTCACAGTTTTAAGACACATTTTTATTTTTTTTACTTGCAAAATTATTTTTTTAAATTGACAAACATCATATGTGTAATTCGCGGCGCAATTCAAACGGGATCGAAAGATAATCTTTCTCTCTCCATCTACTTCAATACAAAAAAAAATCCGAAATAAGGTCCCATGGAGCTCCCCCGGAAGGGGAGGGACTTTGCCACTCTATAGGGTCTGCAAATTAGTTTATTTGGGGGATGGGCCGGATGCTTTGACCGGTCCACTTCCTGCCCGCCGCCTCTGCATCGCCTTGCGTAGAAAAATAGACTTCAATCCTATTTAGAGTGGAGCCCAGTGGCGAGACGCTTCTGGGATGCTTCTGAGCCGCTTCTGAGCCGCTTCTGAGCCGTAACGCAGCGCGTCTGGTGGAATAGCACCCATTGACTAGAGTGGCAGCGATCCTTGCAGCCGTAACTCGGCCGCAACGCGACGCAGACGGACCCGGTGGAATCTAGGGGTAAAAGAGTGACGGTTTTCCTTTTTCCTCTATTTTAGGGAACATATGGCACGCTGTAACAGACTCATGTGTGCTGCAGCTCCAAAGCTGTCTTTACAATAAGCCTTTGTAATTTGGTCCAAAATGCTCTAAATCGGAAAAAAATTCATTAATGGCCAGCAGTGCCCAGCTGGATGTGTGAAAGGAAAAACCTCTAACATTTTTTAATAGGGGATTCCCATAAAGCCGTTGGCTCTATAATCCCATTGTACCACAAAGAAGCTTTGAACATACTGTCATACTGGTATCTCTGTAGTACGCGTATGATGTAAATTAAAAACAACATCAGTGACCACAACACTACCACTAATTAATGAAAAAACATATTGGAAACAGTTTTATGATGAACCAAAACCTTTTCCAGCACTCAATATAAAAAGAACAGTAGAAAGGTATTTACTGCATGGAAAAGCTTTGCAAGATGGTTTGGCTCTCTTTGGTTTTTGGAGCCAGGGGGAATGTGACCATTTCCTGCTGTAATGGCTTCATCACAGCCCTGCAATGGAAATAGACTTTCTTCCTGCTTTCAGATGAATACTTGGGAGGAGGGCCGAACAGCAACGATAGGACGATAAGCTATAAGAGATAATCATCAGAACTATATCAAACAAATGTTTGTCACAAAAAGAAAATCATGCTAGAGAAGAAGACTCAAAAACCACTAAATGGTCTCTTGTCAAGAGAAGAGTTTATAAAATCATTGAGACTGAGATTGTTTTACTTAAGGGGCTACGGCTACTATCGGTGCCGTGTGTTTGTTCTGATCAACCAGCTTGGTTTCCTGTACTGAAGACTCCCTATGGAGTTCCCAAAGAGTCACAGCGGGAATGTGTACGTCCTTGCATTCCTGCCCAATAACCTTAACCTCTTAAGCCCTGGGCCTATTCAAAGGAATGATACAACTGTGAATTGGCTGTAGAAGTGTCAGAATCAATATAGATGTTGCTGTGTCAGAGTAAATTCAGATGGAACATAGTAAAAACAATTTAAATTCTAATCTCCGCCTAAAAAACCACATTATTTAGTGAAAACCACAGTAATGGAATAGTAGCCCTGAACAATGATGGAATAGTAGCACAGAACCTTTAGGGATCCAAACCATAATATATCATAAGTACCCTGTGTCAGGATAGATGATAATTTAGTGAAACTTGACTTTCTTTGAGAGGTTTAGCAGGTAGGTCCAGGCGGACTCATATGTGGGTACATTTGGGTACCATCAGTGCCATTTGACCTTTCTCAGGTACCAGACTGTAAAACTCATTTTATTTCATTGAAATATCACTATAGGTATTCATTCCATCCAAATACAACTGTTTTTGACCTTTTTGGAAAATTCACCATGACCTCTATACCTTTTTTCGCCACAAAGCGTACAGTCCAGCAGGAAGGGCCCTCAGATTTTGAGATACCCCTACCCGAGGTAGAACAAATGACAACAATGATTTTGCTTATCTTTAGGGTCTCCCATTAATGAAATTGATTGTTGTCAAATTTTATTTTCGGGGAGAAAATGTCTTTTGGGTTGTTCTTTAGAACTACCCAAATCCCTGAAAAAGAGCCAAATTAGACCAGGCCGAATATGGGAAAGGTGACAAGAAAGCTCATAACTTGAGAATGACAACTCTTTTCCTCTTCATATTTGCTGAGGTATGAACCAGGTGGCTGTCCTACATCACCAAATAGTCAGACAATTATTTAACTAAAGAAATACTGAATTATAGTCCTGTAAACTTAGCTTTAGTTTAGACCGAAATTGTACTTTTTGGTGATAGGAACATAGGACTCAATCACTTTTCTCTCATTTATCAGAAAAACCGAAATCCCTAAAAAATATACCATTACTGAATTGTCTAGGGTGCTATTGAACACTAACCAGTAGTTGTATGGAAATATCTGGTACAGTTCTATTGCAAATTAGATTTCTTTAGACATAGGCCTACCTCTTCTCTGATATAGTCAAATTCCGAATGGGGGATAAGTGGCATAATAACCTCTAATTTAAGAATGCTCACTCTGATGGTCATTATATTTGGAGAGGGAAATACCAGGTGGCTGAACTACATCACCAAATAGTCAGAATAAGAGTAACCCAATACAATAAAGTGTATTAGTTCTAAATTGCAAGCCTCTAAAACATAGGTGTAAATAGACAGGTTTATAGACCCTCCAGAAAAACGCGATTCTGCGATCGCAGAATTTACCGCATAATGGCGCAGATTTTTAAAAGGCCGCATATTTATCAAAAGGCCGCATAATCCCCGCATATGTTAAATGTCAGGTTCCTCAGAAACGTTAGGGGACACATGTTGACATTCTGCACAGCAGGTGCAGGGGAAGTACAGCGAAGGCCAACAGAGAGGCACTGGCACTTTCCACTCTCTCCACACTTTGCATATTTGCAATACAAGTGAGTAATGTCTCTCACTTCTGTAGAGGCTGGGGGTTATGTAAATAGCACAGGTTGAATGGCCCCATCTCTGACAATCCACCTCTGCCAACAGGACTCCATAACAAGGGTTTGGGTTCGAGCTATGACACCATATCGCTGTCTGAAACATTGCTCTTTGTACATGTTGTTGAAATGCATCCTATGTTGGCGGCAGATTTTCCGAGGCTGCATCTGTTGTTGATGCAATTATGAACCTCAGTTCATTCAAGTTTGTGCACATCAGTCCTGATTCTTTTTTCCATATAGTAGAAGCACAAATTCTCTTGCGACTTGCAAAGACTCTTCCAAGCTGGCAGAGAGTCCACAAGGCCAGATCTTTGAGCTCGCTGAGATGGGTCTTGAGTTTGGTGAATGCTGTTGTCTTTCCTATTCTGTACAAACTACTTGTTGTGCCACCGCCAGTGAGTGCATGACATGCTGGTAGACAGTTAGACATGTCTTTTCCAATTTTCTCACATGTGGTGTTGATGGGGACATATCTCTCTCTCATTCCATGCTCTGCATGCATGTACACTAGAGATTAACCAAACATTTAATTGCTAGCATAATATATCAGCAGTACTTCCACACCTGTGTCATCAGACCTCACAATGATGCGGGAATATGACTCTCAGGAGTCAGCAGTTTGACATCATGAGGAGGCAGACACAAGGATGGAGCTCCATGCCAGACATCTTGCAGAGTCATATTCCCACATCATTGTGAGGTCTGATGACACTATAGACACTGAATTACTGCTCATATATTATGCAAGCAATTAAATGTGAAAAGTAAGGATGTTTCAAATGAATTCACCTAACCGAGAAATACTTTTTAAAGGACATAATACTCAACACATTTCTATGCAGTGAAGAGGTCTGAGTTCTCCAGTGGTTTAGTGCACACCATACCAACATCAGATCGTTTTTACATCTGGTATACTTATATCATTTGGATAAAATCTACCTTACAAGTTGCCAATTTGAAGGTCTGTTTTTCAAACTATTATTACAGACAAAGTGAGTACATCAGTAAACTGAAGATCATGGTTTATGATAGGAATGAGAGTACAAACTAAATGTTACTACAATATGCACATAGCTGTCCAGTCACATACGTGTAATCATACAAGTAAAATCACAAAGAACTCAGATATTTGGAATTTCGGGGACTTTATTAATGAGAAAACAAAAGTACAAAACAAATGAAATATCAGAGGAACGTCTAGTTTACAAAACTTAGAGAAAAAAGGTCCCTTATTCCTAAATACTAGCAGAAAAGCATCAACAGGTAAAAGCAGCCAGTCAGGATCTCAGCTAAAATAAATGATAGTTCAAAACAGAGCAAAGAAAGATATTTTGAAACAAAAACATAATCCTGATTAATTTAGAAAAACCTCAATTAAATGATCTGTCAGAAATAGAGAAATGTACAAAGTATTTACACAAATGGAAACAACATTTTTGTATTGTGGCGTATATTTAGGAGTGTGTGCACTTTTAGAGACGTAGCAACCAGATGGAAATACATTACATGTCTCTTGTTAGATGCTTTTACCCAAAGTGACTTGCATACATTCTGTACTGTGGACACTCCACACAGGTCTTCCACAGGGACACAACGACATGCTGACTGCAGTGAGGATCGAACCAGTGCTACCATAATCTGAAGATCAGCGCACTATCCCACTGTGCCACAGCCTCTCAGTATACGTTCAAGTAATGTCATACAAACCACAATAATTCATCCATTTCCTCACGCAGCATAAATGTGTGAATTTCCCTAAAGCCACATTTATACATTCTTAAAATATCTATGATTCATTTGTTTAAGTGTTTTGTAAAAGACAACTTTAACGACTATGATTATGAAGTCATTTGTATAATAGATTTACTTTCTAAAGGTTATTATTTGAGTTTGAGACTTCATCTGACCTGCTTCTCAAACTAAACATCCCTTTTAATAAAAGAAATCATATCACTTTCAGCGCTTGTTATTCTTTGAAGCTACAACGTGTCACAGAGATTTAAGGAATACCACAAATGAAAAATCACAGAGGATTTTGCACATAGTTCAAGGCAGCAGGTGAATAGTTCAGACGAAGCACCTCACTGCGGGTTCATTGAGGATCTGGTTTCTCAGAGAGCTCAGAGCTGGAGGCAGGGGTTTGGAAATTAAAAGCAGAGAAAAGTCTAAAATGTTTTAATCCACCGTCACTTGTACAACACATTTAATTGACCAAAAAGAGATGATTCCACTTTAATATACAGCTTTATATCTCTTTCCACCCCAGAAAAAGCCATTCAGATCATCATATACTGTCTTGTCTATCTTTAGTCCCTGAAAACTACAGTATATAATTACATTTATAAATTCTTCTTATTATTTCAATCATGAAAACTGTTCTTATTATACATCCATGATGAAAACAGACGAATGTTATTACGTCCTTTGTGAAGAATCCAGTAGCTGTGATGCAATTGGTCGGCTGCCGTTACGTCACAGGTCCACACAGCGTGACAGCCAATAGCAGCATACATGCAAATCTGATTCAAAAATAATTCCCGGGAAATCTTAAATTTCGCGCGTAATATCCTCTCTCCGTGTCAGATATCGGCTAGAAACCATATTTATTAAAATAGCTTGTGAACAATAATGAATGAGAAGGACATGGATAGCTGGATATATATTCTAGAATCGTTTGAAATGATGAAAGTGGAAGCAAAACGGGACAAGATGAGAAACGGTTTTTCGGTGGATATTAACGCGGAGTGTTCCGAGAATAGATCGACCGGATCTTCTTCTTCGTCCTACATCGGTAGCACCGTGGACATTAAACATCTTTTCCACAAGCCGATTGACGGTCCAAATGACCTAACAACCTCCCGGATTGTCAACAATAACCGGGATAGTGCAGACATTGAAGAAGGAACAAGTTAAGGTACGTTATGTGGAATTTAAAAGGGGATCTGGGGTCGTTTTGGAGAGTAGATGGAAAGCTGATATGCTATGTTGTTGTGGGTAAAAAATCCATTACCTAGCAGCTGTCCGTAGCAAACAGGAAGAAATGTTGTACATTAACAGACTTAACATAAGCCTTTTATCATGCATTTGGTCGTGTTTATTAGTCAAAATGTCCGAGGTTGTCCCTCTCGATAGGCTTATTTGATTCAAATTATGTTACAAGCTGGGTAACATTAAGCATTATCTAGCTTCTTATCAAATAGTGACATTAGGTGAGGAGGATGTATGTGATTTTAGTGACATTAGCACCATTTGTAACCCGAAATGCAACTTAATTTAGCTACATCAAGCACGCGGAGGCTACCATTGTTGTTACCGGAAGTGCAAAACCGTTCTTCAAAATAAAGATGAATGCTTGACAGGAAAAAGGTATCATATATTATAGGTGATGGGAAGCTGTTGTTTTTCTGGTTGGTTAAACAACAGTGACTAAAATAACTGTGCTGCTTAATACACATAATATTACCACCTGACGCCCATTGGATTAAGGCCATGCAAAGGGTTTATTATTCCAATTAATGCACATTTTTTGAAGAATACAGATTATATCATATGCTTTAATGTATTCATGGACTGGACTTAATTAATATATATACAAACGCAGTTATTATCTGATTTATGTGTTAATGAATAATCCACATACAAAATAAATAAAGCATTTCAGTAACAAGCAAGTGGACTATACAGTCGCTGAAAATAGAAATGTTAGTGTTTATTCTCCTAAAATCTGACATTTTACAACCTTCAAACTTTTGGCCCTGATGTTGTTTGGGGGGCGGGGCTTACCAAAGAGTAGTTTGGCATCCTGAGTGACAGACTCTGTCATGTTGTCTTCATGGATGTTAGGTAGCGCGAGAAATATAACTCAACACTTTCTATACACAATACTCCCGAGATTGGTGGGAAACCAAACTGATACCAGCGTCAATGTTCGATTAAGCGAGCTGTTGAGCATCGTAGTTGGCAACAATCGCGGTATAAGAGCAATAAACTGCTAGAATGTGAAATTAAGTATCCGCAGCGTGCCAGCAGGTTGTGCTGGTGGACCTGACGCCATCTCCCGCTGTCTCATGGAGAGATGCCGCAGGTCCTTCCTTCCTGCAGTGGTCCGACTATACAACCACTACACAGCCCTCAGTACACACACACACACACACACACACACACACACACACACACACACACACACACACACACTATAACACCCCTTGCTGAACTGAATCAAAAATAATATTCAACCTGAACAATTGTTTCAAATACTTATTTTTATTTTGAATACATCATTGTATTTTTCAAAGTTCAGGATAAAAATTTGAACTTTCAAATAAATTGTATTCTTTTGGAATGATCGAAACTCATGACCCTGATATAGCTCCATACATTTCCCCATGAAAACGGCCCTATATTTCTATTTCAATGTAAATACTGCTTTTATTTTGAAAGTGACTCATTGCAGCCATGGCTCTATTTCTGTATTTCCGGTAGCTTTACAGTCATTTTACCTTTTGAGGCATCACACCGCGCCTTCTCGGAACATACTTTTTGCACACTTTGCGCTATTAATGCTGCACAGACTGACAGTGCTTTAAAACACCGAGTTTCTCTGTGAACACACTGGTAAGAAACTCACTGAATTAACTGGTTTAATTCTGTCCACGAACAAACTAATGCTAGGCCTTTTGGTGAGCGTGGGGAGGGGGATGGGGAAATGTTGCTCCAACTAGCTAAACACTGCAGAAAGAAGCTAGCTGCTGTCCCAGGTAATGACACTCATTTTTAAAACCACCCTTAACCAGCTCCAGGTGAATATTTAAACATATAATATAATGCAGAAACATGCACAATGCTTCCAACTACATGCATGTTCAGTCACAAGTCAATACAATCACTTGTTTTTACTTTATTTTGAATAAAATGGCTGCCCTGGAACCATTGATTTAATCAGCTGTTTGTCTAAAATTGCAATTTAATGCATGTTTTTTTGTGTGTCTTTCAGGTCAAAAGAAGGCTGGAGCTGGAAGCAGGAGAAACCCAGGACCTTCAGGATGGAGGCAGGACCTCCAAATCCAAACAACTGGTGGCTCCTCTGTCCCAAACACCAGGGAAGGGTAAGACTTTGTACATTAATTACTTTATTTATTAATTAATAGCCAATGTGCTAGTCCTCTGCGACCAACGTGGTTGATGCTGACCTGTATTCTTGTCTCAAACTGTCCCATGACTCAAACTTTGTGGTTACCATGATAAATAACCTGGGGAACTTGACATTACATTACATGTCAATTGTTAGCTGCAAAATGTGCAGTTTTGGTGTGAAGTGTCTTTCCCCAGGGACACAATAATATGCTGACTATTAAAAAGTAGCGACAGATAACTCACCCTTTGTACATTCATTGCTTTCTTGTTTTTGTCCTCTGCAACCAACGTTGTTTTTTATACCAGCCTGTATTTCAAAATGTGCAATTTCGCTATTAAAAAGTAGCGAGAGATACAAGTACCAAGCACAAGTACCCCTTGTACATGTATCACTTTATTTATTTATTAATAGCCAATGTTCTAGTCCTCTGCGACCAATGTGGTTGATACCAGTCTGTATTTTTGTGTCAAACTGTCACGTGACTCAAACTATGATAAATAACCTGGGGAACTTGACATTACATTACATGTCAATTTTTAGCTGCAAAATGTGCAATTTCGCTATTAAAAAGTAGCAACAAATACAAGTACCCTTTGTACATTCATTACTTATTTCGTTTTTTAATACTGACCTGCATTCTTGCCTCAAACTGTCATGTGACTCAAACTTTGTGGGAACCATGATAAATAACCTGGGGAACTTGACATTACCATACGACACAAAGGGGCTTTATTGGCATGAGCACATTTTAAACATAGTATTGCCAAAGCATTCTGCACAAGGTGTTTTCATTTCATTTCATTTCAAACCTTTATTTAGACAGATTGGTCCCTTGAGATCATCGATCTGTTATAACAGAACAGACCAAAAGGAAACATAACTGTCAACAATACATGACAGCATAACACTAATCATACTGTGTATATACCAACAACGTGCAACGTGTTAGATGCTTTTATCCAAAGCGACTTACACACATTCAATACTGTGGACAATCTAAACAGGAGCAAACTGTGGGTGAAGTGTCCCAGGGACACAAAGACATGCTGACTGCAGTGGGGTTTGAACCAGTGCTCCTCTGATCTGAAGATCAACGCACTTCCCACTGAGCCACATCCTCAATTTGAATTCTGCTGCATCTGCATTTAAGTTAAAAAGAGCTATTTCAATTGATTTTAAAATGCATTTTGCAATAAAAGCAAAAATACGAAGAAATGAACGACAAAATTACTTTTTTAAGGGCTTTTTCGTAACCTTCATCGACAAATAAGAGTGGTGCAGTAATGACGTATTTTGCAGGCCAACCCGGAAGTCATTTTAGGTCACATAGAAGCGTGGGACCTTTACTAATGGGGTATTTACTGACCTACTTTGTGTCTTCAACTTGTGTTTACCACAGACCTTATTTCAGGTATCTAACCGGAAACCTGTTCAAAAAGACTGTGTGGTTCAATGCTAACTCATTTCCAGGTTTTAGTACTCATTCCTGCACCACTCTTATGTCATGAGGTCAAGGAAAGATGTAGTATAAGTTCATAAGTAATTGTGTGTAGAGTTGTCCAAAGTTGCATTTCTACGTATTGTTTTCTGTTTTCCTGGAAGTACCCGTCACCTCCCAGATGTTTCCCACTTCCCTTTTTCTCTCGCCATATTTCCAGTGAACCGCTGGATTATGATTATCTTTTATTCCTTTTTATAACTTTTCCTTAAAGTCTTGCTCTCCAAACTCTGTCTTGCTCTCTGTCACAGTCAACACTCTGGACCTAAATAGACTCCAAACATGTCTCGCTTTGAGTATCCATTTTAGGAATCCTTTTTAAGAAGTAGCATCTCAAATAAAAACTCAAATGTCACCTGGTTTCCCGTCGGTCTCTGTGAGAAATCACGCTTTAAATCGATTTAGATTATTGTATGTGCACCTTCCAGCTCCACTATTCATTACATATTTTTAAGTACTTGTAGTCTTGTGTGGAAAGTTTTCCAAAGTTTTCCAATACCTGTACACTTCCCTTTTTCTCATTTCCAGTGAACCGCTGGATGATTATCTTTTATTCCTTTCCATAACTTTTCCGTAAAGTGTGTGTTAACTTACATGAACTATTTCTGTTTCCGTTTAACATGTTCACTTGGGAGTTTTATTGAGAAGAACCGGAAGTGTTACCGGATGTTGTGAAGTGTTACGTGGGCGTTACGTGTTGTATGTGATATCCGAAGATGGCGGTGTGCTGAAATGAAGTGTTGTGCTGAGACGAAAGTGTGTCTCGTTATCGAGTAACAGTCTGCTCTCCTTGCTCTCTGTCTGACTCTCTGTCAACACTCTTGAGTATCCATTTATAGACATGTAGATTCTTAAAAAGGAAGCATCTCAAATAAATGTCCCGTTTTCTCCCCAGCTCCCTCCGCCAGTCCCGTAGCTCGCCGGTCGATATGTGAGAAATCTCGTTTTGAAACGTCTCTGGGTTTGTTGACGCGGAGGTTTGCAGACATCATGAGGCGCTCTCATGACGGCGTCGTGGATCTGAACTTCGTCGCCAACGAGCTCAACGCCCCGAAGAGACGCCTCTACGACGTCACCAACGTCCTGGAGGGGATCAAACTCATCAAGAAGAAGTCCAAGAACTACATCGAGTGGTTGTGAGTATGAGTGGCTGTGTGTGTGTGTGTGTGTGTGTTTCTGTACTCGTGTGTGGGTGTGTTTCTGTACGTGGGTGTGTGTGTTTCTGTACGTGTGTGTATGTGTGTGTGTGTGTGTTTCTGTACGTGGGTGTGTGTGTTTCTGTACTGGTGTGTTTCTGTACGTGGGTGTGTGTGTTTCTGTACTGGTGTGTTTCTGTACGTGGGTGTGTGTGTTTCTGTACTGGTGTGTTTCTGTACTGGTGTGTGGGTGTGTTTCTGTACGTGGGTGTGTGTGTTTCTGTACTGGTGTGTTTCTGTACTGGTGTGTGGGTGTGTTTCTGTACGTGGGTGTGTGTGTTTCTGTACTGGTGTGTGGGTGTGTGTTTCTGTACTGGTGTGTTTCTGTACCTGTACTGATGTGTGTCTGTGCTGATATGTGTTTGTTTCTGGACGTGTGTGTGTGTGTGTGTGTGTGTGTGTGTGTGTGTGTGTGTGTGTGTGTGTGTGTGTGTGTGTGTGTGTGTGTGTGTGTGTGTGTGTGTGTGTGTG
>NW_011342129.1:0-3429 GCF_000735185.1 Notothenia coriiceps
TGATGCCCTTTATAGTAATTATTAACCAAGTATTTAACACATACATTTTGATAATAACACTTTTGCTCCAATACTTCAGTAACATTTTGAATTCATAATGGAATATTTTAAGAACATAGGATTGTACTTATGTTAAGGATCTGAGTACTTCTTCTTCTACTTCTGGTCAAATGTGACAGAAACCAGGTGTCATTGATTTGAATGTCTGACTAAATACACTATCAATAGACACTGTAAATGCAGAACTTTAATGCATCACATGCCTAGGGGAAGTACCGTAGCAGTAACAGGAACAATCTAAATGAATGTGACTTTGTTCACTTTGTTACCCTTCCAAGATAAAACTAAGAGGTACTGAAATTATTAATGGGAGATTACATGAGAATGTACACTTACACAAATGTTAAAGGTTAAAAACACAGCACAGTGTTTTTCAGTGTATAATCTGATAATCTTTCAACCACAGATTCTCCTCCAAGCCCCAGAATCAAAATTTCAAACCCAGGTGATCTGAAGGAGGCGGAGTCTGTCACTGTAACCTGCTCTGGCTCCCGCCACCCACCTGTCTCCAATATATACAATTACACCAGGTGCTCTAATCACCCAGTGCCCAAAACATGCCTTCAAAATAAAAGCATAGAAACTACTTTAACTTATGACACTAATTAAGAATACATATAAATAGATAATATAAACCACAAGAGAATACATTTTAAACTATTAAATAATATAAAGAGATATATAGATCCAACACAAATGACCTGCTTTCTAAATCCATGTTTTTGTGTTTCTCTGCAGAACTACGTGACGTGTGCGTTGGGCATCCATTACGTTGGATATGTGATGATGTGCTTCGGAGCCACTAATTCCGTTTGCTCATTTTTATTTGGGAGACTCGCCCAGTACACAGGGAGAGCCGCTCTCCTCTTCTTTGGTAAATCCTCATATTTCAATGTTTGTTTCCTAGATTTCTCAGAAGAAAGAAAAATGCCTTTTTAGCATTTTCCAGCTAAATAAAGAGGGTATTTTTATTGTTTATTTCGCTTAAGTTGTGGGAGATTGTCAATAATACAATAATAAGGAACACTTAATCTTATTGTTTGAGATACATACTTTTCAATGGACAGGCAGGAGTTAAGAACTGTTCATACATTTGTAAAGTAGAAGAATAAATAAGCAGCCTGTTCCTCAAATTTGTATTAAAGTATACTAACGTTATTCATCTGGATTTGTATCTTCATGGTTGATTGCAGCTTTTATAAATCGCTTTGGATAAAAGTGTCAGCTAGAACAAATGTGGTGTTACACTACAGCTCACATGCATATAATGATACAGAACAATGAGACTCAAAATGTGAAAATTGACTGAATAAACCTCTGATTTGTGTCTGTCTTCAGCTGCTTTGGTGAACTTCTCCTGTATCATCGCTCTGTTGTTCTGGAGGCCTCATCCCGACCAGCTGCCCGTCTTCTTCGTGTTTCCCGCTCTGTGGGGGATGGCCGACGCTATCTGGCAAACTCAGACCAACGGTAAGAAACTCCTGTCAGTCTTAACATTTTCGCTACACATTGATATTGAAAAGGGTCCGAAGATAAGCTTCCCTTTAGTCTTACCTGTCAGAAATAGTAGAGCAGGTGGACTCTTTTTCTTCTTCTATTGTTTTATGGCGGTTGGCAAACAGCTTTTAGGTGCATTTACCGCCACCTTCTGAAATTGAGTGTGGATCAGCACGGGGTTGATCTAAATTCTTAATATAATTCCTGTCCTTTTTAAAAACCTAAATAATGCCCTGCATGCTACATCCCCTGAACTCCTTCTCAAAGTCTCTGCTATATTTAATTCTGTTTGATTTCTGTTCAGTGCTTCCTTTAGTAATATACGTTCTTGATGGTTTTTGGGACATTGCAAAACCAGGTGGACTCAAAGGCAACAGGAGCTTTTACAGAAACAACTTAACGTCACAAGACTTAAATATAAACTGATCCATAAATGCCAACCTTTCCAAATCCAAAAGAGGTAGGTTTGCGCCCGGCAAATGTGCACGCCCAAATTAAGTAATCAGAAGAAATGGAACCCCAGTAATTACATGTATAAACCATGTATTTCAAATATATTGCATAATTTTATGCATTTTTCAGAAAAAGTGGTAGTTTGGTAAACAGTGACATCAACGACATGTCTGGTCTGTAAAATGCCCGAAAAGTAAAAGAATGGGAGATAAATATCCCAAAGTCTCCACATTTTATTATATTTGTAATGTGTTTCTGGTCCTCTTTCAGTTGAGACAGTGTAGAATTCAGTGTTTCTCAAACTTTTTCATACCACTTAACCAATAAAAAAACACTCGCGGACCACCTAACTCCACAAATATCCAAAAAAATAGCGTTTTTTACAAATCGCCTGAAAATGGTACAAACAAGTGGCCACATGTGTGACGAAGGTGTTTATCAGGGCTATATGAAATTTAAGCTCGCTCCATTGCGGAGATATTCCCACGAGAGTTCGGAAAACTTTAAATTTATTTCAAATGTGAAATTTTCCCAATATACTCACGGACCATTAGGGGGCGCTCACGGACCACCAGTGGTCCGCCGACCACACTTTGAGAAGCACTGGAAGGATGTGTCAGGATGTAGAACTCTTGTGTGAACATTGGATAAAGCCAGGTTCATATTCTTGTTTCATGTTGTTGACATATTAGAGTCAAAGGTTTGCACAGAGCGATTTGTGTTGCGCCATAAATCAGAAAATACTGCATTAAAAAAGTCATTTCCTGCATTTTTCTACTGATAAAGTGTGATATAAATAATGTACAGGCTTTCAGATTGCTGTAGTTCACTAAACAGAGACATTAACGACATGTTTGGTATTGAAAATGTCAGAAAAAGTGAAAGAATGGGAGATAAATATCCCCAAATCTCAAAATTGTATTATATTTTGTGTGTGTTTGTGGTCCTCTTTCAGTTGAGACACTGTAGGTGAAGGATGCTTCAGGAAAAGACCAGACACTGGATGTCTTTCAGTCGCCAACATGTGTTTTCGAGACACTGATACTAACGGGGAAATCCTGCAGGACTCAAATGCCTCGTCTCTGTTCCCTTGAACTCATTTGGGAGTGGGCGATACCACAAAATCTGGATTTGATCCGATACCAAGTATTTCAGGGCCAGTATCGCCGATACCGATATCGATACTTTTTTAAATGAAAAGCGTCTTATGTACTTTCATATGGGGAGAGCGGCATGACATGATTTTTGAGCTGAAATCATCATAAAGAGACTAAATCTGAGTTAATGTTCATGAATAAAGACAGGACAGTTTTTATAGACAAATAAACGTTTTACTCTTGCAAATTTAAAGTGCAAACATGAAAAATAACAATACAAAGTGGCCAGAGTAGTGAACTGTCTTCTTGCACACATCACAGT
>NW_011342130.1:0-3766 GCF_000735185.1 Notothenia coriiceps
AAGTTGACATTTGAATAGAGTGGTGCAGGAACGAGTCCTAAAACCAGGAAGTGAGTCAGCAGTTCACCACTTCCTGTTCCCTCATCTCAGAGCCAATGGGATCTCTTGGTAGGGTTTAGGAAAAGAGCTGAACTAAGGTCTGTGGTTGAGAGACATTGAAGAGACGGATCACGTTTTGTTCTACATTAAATCCATCAGCAGTGACCCCACTGGTGATCTCTGAAGAGTTGACGTGTCTGAAAAACGATGGTTGTTACCAAGTGGCTGAATAGGACTACAGAAGTCGTGGAGGCCGTTGTACGTCATTACACCGAACACGTAAACACTCCTCTAAGTTAGTTTCTGTTCTGCTTGAAAGCAAGTCCCTGCCTCCTGCAGACTGTTCAAACAATCGCTTCAACTCGTTCCATTTAGAATCTGTGTGATTGAATATGGATCTGAAGTTGGCGTGGCGTTGAAGTCGTGCTGCTGGACTCGCCTGTAGTTCCTTTATAGCATAACGTTAGCATTTAGATTCTGGAGATTAGATTTATGATTAGAACATTATAAAAGTAGGGTAGACATGTGGAGATTATCCGGCTGAACAAAACGTGCATTTATCAAACAGGTTGGTTTTCCACAGATCTTATTTCAAGCTATTTTCCAAAATGCAAGAGAAATCCCATTGCTTTGTTGTCGAGGGAACCAGCAGCTTCCTTCAGGGTAAACACGTCATCCCTGCTCCGCTCTATTGTGCACAGGTTTAACTTGTGCATGTCTAAAGAGAAACCTGACATCCTGGTTGTTCGCCTCACTCCTGCAGCACTAGTCTGTATTTCTGTAGCGCACTTTCTGTGTTTTTGGTTTGGCGGGCACTAAATGGCCGCTCAGTGTGATGCGGGTGCAGATCGGGGTCAGATTTATCTGGCAGCAAAATCCTGGAAGTCAAGCTTTGGAAACTCCTCCGAGCCTCGGGGAGGGAGGAGGGAAACGGCCTGTTGTTGTGTTTGACTCTAACAGGTTGCATGAATAAACCCCCCCAAACCTCCCCCTTTTCTCCCCTCCAGCGTCCCAGCATGCTTTGCTTTTGGGCAGCGACTCTCCTTCTCTCACACACTCACACACACACATCCATTTATCTCCCGGTTAGACTCATGGCAGCAGACACACACCACCCTCTTTTCTTTCCTTAAACTCAAGATCAAATGGCTGTGACATCATGTCTGGTTGCTGGGGGTAACGAGACGGCCGGGACGTGACTCTTTAAAGGGCCAAAAAACCCCGTCACCCCCTCCTCATATACTCTCGCTATGCAGTACCTCACATCGGCCACTGGGGGGCGACAAGAGCCCACAGAGTGAGGGGTCCCCACAAAGCACTCAAAAACTCAACTTAAGTACAATTTTGAGGTGCTTGTGTATTTCCATTTCATTATGCTTTTATTTTTACTCCACTACCAACTGTGCAGGGTCCTATCAGTCTGTGGCTATAAGTCTGGTTTTATGGTCTCGTGTTTTAACATTCGTTTTTTTGTCTAAATGTATTTATGCTGCTTTTTATATATATTTATCGATGTACAGCACTTTGGTCAACTCGTTGTTTTTAAATGTGCTGTATGTATCAAAGTTGGATTTGGATTGGATATCATTCATATATAAAAAAATATATATATAAGTGTCACTTTGGCTGATATTAAAGCCCAAGCCTTAAGGATCCTTATTAGGACATTCTGCCACCAACACCTAATTGTATTTTTTAAAGTACATTTTGTTATTTCTAATACAGCTGATGTTTAAATGGACCCAAACCAGTGGAACAACAAACTACTCTAAGTCACTTTAAGATGCAGTTTCCCTCTTTTTGTGTGTATGAACTGCATGTTGTACTGTGTATGGAGAGTTTCTATTTATTATGTGGTATTTCTTGCGTATTGTTGTAGGTGGTGGGCGACAAACAAACCCAAGCTGTCAAATGTATACTGAAGTCCTGCAACATTTCTCCACCACAGTATCCTTAACTCTCAGTGGCATCGCACTTCAGGTTATCTGCACTTGGATAAATTGTATTTTTGCTTGTTTTTCCTGCAACAAATCCCCGTATTGACCCCTCGCTGCCTTCTTTATTTGGACTGCCTACTGTATAGCCGTAACAGTGAGTGTTATTTCATGTTATTTGCCAAAGACTATTTTCCATTGGATGTCAATTTAATGGACACTTAAGTATTCTGAATCTGAACCAATGAATGAGTCAGTATGAGCTCCACCTTTACCAGCTGCATAAATGAACACATTAATGCATCACCATGAATCATAATAATCCAGATATAACAAATATTATATTTTGAAACTGGCTCTCCTGCATTCGTTTTTTGGTACTATAAGTTTATTTTCGCACACACATTATATATTTAAGCGTCTTTGAGCATTAGGTAAAAATCCCATGTATTATTATATCATTATTATATGCATTTGTTCTTATAGCTGCAGCCATTGAGTCTATTGCACAGTGTTTTAAACGATGAGAAACAGCCCTACGCCAAAAGTACTAAGTATATGAATAATTGACGTGTTTTTGGCCGTGTCGCCTGTCTTCTTATTGATGTTCGGATCTGACATAACGTCTGCAGTCTGGTTCTACTTTCACACGCAGAACCAAAGCACACAGAGCTAATGGTTAGCATGTGCCTTTCAGAGAAAAGGACACGAAAAAAGATTGATGATGATCCGGAGAGAAAAGTGATCACAAGACGGAGAGTGTGTCAGAGGAGAAGATATTATGTTTTAAATGAGACATCTCCTGCTGATGTTCAGGTGTATATCAGTATGTAGTGTCTCTACTTTAAAGAGTTCTCTCCTGCTGATGGTCAGGTGTATATCAGTATGTAGTGTCTCTACTTTAAAGAGTCCTCTCCTGCTGATGTTCAGGTGTATATCAGTATGTAGTGTCTCTACTTTAAAGAGTCCTCTCCTGCTGATGTTCAGGTGTATATCAGTATGTAGTGTCTCTACTTTAAAGAGTCCTCTCCTGCTGATGTTCAGGTGTATATCAGTATGTAGTGTCTCTACTTTAAAGAGTCCTCTCCTGCTGATGTTCAGGTGTATATCAGTATGTAGTGTCTCTACTTTAAAGAGTCCTCTCCTGCTGATGTTCAGGTGTATATCAGTATGTAGTGTCTCTACTTTAAAGAGTCCTCTCCTGCTGATGTCATCATAAGCACATCATGTGTGTTCATGTGTTGTTTGGAGACTGACTCTAAGTGGAGAGAGAGGTATTATATGAAGTAGTTGAATGCCTGAAAGTAAATGTAACAGAGTGAAAAGTGGATGAGCAAAAGAAGAGTGAGGAGGAGATGAGGTGAGGAAGTGAGGAAGGGGGAATACCGTCAGTAATGGGAGGGAAATGGAAAGTAAGAGTGCAGAGAAACAGATTGAGGATGAGCTTCAGATGGTTTCCATGTGTTCAGAGCCTCCAGGTGGGAGGGGTGACACACTAATGAGAAAAGTACTGGTAGTAATGGAGGAGGGAAGGAACCAAGGAGGGGAAGAGGGAGGAATGAGGGAGGGAAGGAGGGAGGAAGGAGAGCAAGGGTTTTGATGAAACAAAGTCGATTTACTGAAGTACTTTGACATGCCTGGACTTATTTTGTATTTCCATTTTTTAGCTACTTTACTTTACACATGTTTCTGGTATCAGTACTTTACTCCACGACTCCACTTTCTGACGACTTTTTACTTTGACTTCTTACATGTTGAACCCAAATACCTGTACTTTCTACTTCTTACATGTT
>NW_011342131.1:0-6914 GCF_000735185.1 Notothenia coriiceps
GTTGTCTTCCCATCAACTGTGCAGCGGTGGATGTTTTATACTAAGTGTATTATGTAAGACAACAGTACAATGTGACCTTAGAAAAGAAGGAACCAAGATATTTAGTATCAGAAATGTGTCCTCTGCTCAGAGATTTTATCTATAGGAAAACCTGCCTTTCATTAAGCTTTTTAGTTTTTAAGTAACATTGTAATCCTGCTACAAATACCCAATATTTAGAAATATAACAGTGATCTGATTACATATTTTTTCACGTAACTGTAATACAGTTCCCTTTTTGTAGGGATTGCCACACACTTTAATACAATACATTTTCAATACACACAATTCAAACACAACATTTAGCCTTCATTCTGAGTTTAAAAAAATCAAGTTAAAATGAAATGAACATATCTTCATGTATTATCACAGACTGGTATATGTTCTTGGTGGGACATGTATAAATAAAATATTACAACAAATAAATACATAATACAAATAAATCTGTATGCAGCACAAAGAAAGGTTGGGCTCATTTTAAGACAATAAGTGGAGTCCGACTTACAAAAAATGCATTCTTGTTGGTTGAATCCACTGTTTGTAAGTCGCTTTGGATAAAAGCATCAGCTAAATGTAATTTAGTGTAATACTCAAACTCAAAGGTTTGTCACGATTCTGTTTTCAAACCATTTCCATTTTTTTATGATGACACCAAATGCAATAGATTTAAATAATACTTATCATTCATTAGAAGAAGTGACAATTGTTTTTTCCTTTTCCTTTAGTGTGAAACCATTGATTTTTGTGGCAATAAGATGGAACTACCCCTTATTTCGACATAAAACCATTTAGGAAAACGGGTCAAATTCTACCCGAGGACAACAGGAATGTTAATTTGAAACATTTGCATTCCTGCATTTCTGTTAGTTTTGTGAAGTTGTGTGTCTTAAAGAGACAAGCAAACACAAAGAAAATCAGCCCTGTCAAGCACAAGACACACAAGCTTCAATATTACTCTTTACCTTCGCTATTTATATCCCAACACGTGGCTGTGACATTGAGTTGCATTTGAAAAGTTCCGATCAAAAGTTCTATTTTTACTCCGGCAGCGGCAGAAGAAGCCGACTGAAATGCTGCTCCGTTACGGAACCTATTTTCCATTTAATTATTCACATTATGTAATTAGATTGTTATACATTAGTCAGCGCTTAATCAAATCAAACACAGGAGGTAAATTTGTGGCTGAATAATAATGTGATGTGTGTTTGAGAAAAATTAGTTTGAAGTGGATCAGTGAGGAATATGTTGAATAAATAAAAAATCGGCAAACACAATGAGTTTCTTTTGCCAAGCATGTTATGTGTTTATAGGCAGGCTAGGGGAGTAACGAGTTACATGTTACGGGATTACGTAATAAGGATACTAAAAAATGTAACTGTATTCCCTTAGTTACATTGAAAAAAGACAATCAGATTGCTGTTACATTTCTAAAATAGGGAATAACTAGCGGGATTACAATGTTAGTAAAAACCTAAATAGATCATCTAGTGTTTGTTGTAAAGGATCAGATGTTATCTCTTCTTTTAGAGCTGTACTGTTCTGTAGGCTCATACTTTAAGTGTGAATCTATACGCCTACTGCCTGAATCTGCTTTATGGTTTTCACTTTCTTTGCTTCACTTTTTCTGTTTTTAATTCAGTAGGTGAACCTGTGTTCATAAAATAGTGTGCGTGAGGTTAAAGGTGGGGTAATTTTGGAGAAACCAGCTCGAGTGCGCTAGAATTTGAAAATACACAGCCAGATCAAATCTGCCACTTCCTTACAGAGCCCCTCCTCCAACACACACGAACGCGCACATGACCAATGAGGGCACGAGATAAGTTTGTGCACAGATGGAAGGCTGACAGGCAGGTAGGCCATTCAGTTATTTTAGTCGGGCTGGCTCAGATGATTGGTCGTGCTTTTTACAGTACTACGGCTTCCACAGATGACATTTTTTATGGATTTTTTGTCAAAGCACTTGATATTCATTGCTATCGGGATGTTAAGAGCATTCCATGGAATATAACAAAAAGTGTATCTCGAGCCGGTTTCTCAAACTTACCTACCCCACCTTTAACTGTGTTTATTAAACTAAAACAGAGCTCAGATTTTATGTCTGCTTTTTTAAACTGTAGTATGTGCTCATTATGTGTTTGATTGTATAGACCAGGGGTGGGGAACCTCCGGCCCCCGGGCCGTATACGGCCCGCGAGACAATTTGATACGGCCCTCGAGGTAATTTATAAACACACGCAAAAAAGAAATCTATACTGCAAAAGAATTAAACAAGCGAGTGCCTGTTTTTCCTGGCCAAGACCAGGGTCCTTGTACACAACACGAGCCTACTTCAGATAAGGAGCCGTACACATGCCGCAGTTTTTGCGTGGCTGTGTCTTTAGTTGAAAGCCCAGTGGCGATCTGTTCATCTGTCATACTGATCATACAGTCAATAACTTTGTTGTTAATAGCATCTGGTTAGCTAGCTATGCTAACAAATATAAGAAGCTTTTTCTACAACCAGTGAGGTAAAGGCACATCTTTATATGATCATTATAGTTATACAAAAATAAGAGAATAAAGTAAACAGGTATAAAATTCTATATGACAGTAAAAAAAATTGTTATTAATAAACAAGAATACAGTTTAAAAGGGGAGTGATTTGTAAAATATCCATAAAGAAAAATAAATCTGCTTACAGTTTTTTTTCATACAGTATGGGTGTTAAGAGATGTATCCATAGATCTCTTAATGTTGCTCTCAAAAAAAAAAATCTTCCCGGGGGAGCATGCCCCCAGACCCCCCTAGAGGGGGTAACAACTTATAACATCTTATTGATATGTATTTTCCCTTGGATTTATTGGTATTGCATCTGATATTGAGTTCATCCAAAAGTAACGGAAAGTAATCGGATTGCGTTTTATACTCAGCTTACTGATTTAAAGTTACCCTTCCAACCCTGTGTATAGGCCTTCATCTGTTGTACACAGGTCCTTTTTTAAGTGTTTGTGTTATTTGCTAAGGCCCCCTGTGTTCTCTGTGCTCCCTGCAGGCTATTGGAGGAGCAGAGAGGAGCTGAAGAAGCTGCAAAGAGCTGACGATGCATTCCTGCCCAAAGGGGTTCCCAACGGCAGTGCCTCCAGCCCGAATCGGGAGTACATCCCCGTCATCCAGAGCTGGGAGAAGGCTCTCAGGCGCTCCATGAACTGGTACAAGCCGTGACACGGATGCACACAGAGAGAGGGCGGTCCAGAGTCTGAACAAGTAGGATATCCATACATGAGTTTTTAGACTCCAATTTAATTAAAGGTTTACACATCGTGAAATCGGTGCGAAAATGTGAAACCTCCTGTAAATATTGTGTCTTAGGCTTTTATTGTGAAAGGCAGGCCTGCCCCTCCCTTCACGCAGATCACACAGACTGCGTGGGGCCTCGTCTTGCGGAGGGGGCCTCATCTTGTGGAGGGGGCCTCATCTGATGCACAAATGTGGCACAATGAAGCACGCCACAATGAAGCACGCCACAGTGTGCGAGGCAAAGGTCAAAGTATTGCGTTCTAAGGAGCCTCCGTTTTGTTATGTTCAAGACATAGCAACCATCAGCTATATCTCCAATCTAATTAAGGGAAAAGGCCACCACACAACCCAACAACACAAAAATCTGAAATAGTGCATCTTTTATTTTGAAAGATAAGAACGCAAGAAGGGTTTTGCCTACAGACGAATATAGTCTGTTTTAGGCCTTTATTGTGAAAGGTGAAAAAGCAAGAAGGGGTCTGGATTCTTGGTTCTGATTATGGAGCCTCTGTGTTGTTGCTTTGACTTTGAAAGACGGACTCTATTCACCTGCGAGTATAGCTGCTATATCTTTGTTCTTGTAAATCAAAGCTATAGTAGCCATCAGTTGTGTCTCCAATCTAATTAAACACAAAAATGTGGAATACTCGCCTGTGAATATTGTCGAGGCTTTTATTGTGAAAGGTGAGAACGCAAGGAGGCCTTCCTGGTTCTGACCTCCGTGTTGTTGCTTTATTAATATACTCAACCCTTATCAGACAACGTGATTGGTTAATGCCATTATGTGTGGCTCAAAAGCTCCAAAAATGTTTACATCATCGCTGTGTAATGTTCTATTAAAACAACATTTATTGAAGAGTGAAAAATGTGTGTGAAGGCCTTTTGTCTTGAACAATACAAAGAAAGTAGGCCTAAATGATTTGGTGACTGCTGTGCGACCTTTAACAGCAGCCACTTTGAAGGCGATGACAGAAAATGTGTTCCTCCTTGAATATGAAACACAGCTGAAGGTCTTCCTCTCATCAGACTGAGACACACTGATGTCTGTGGGCGTAGGCAGGGTCCCGGGACAGGACGGGTGACTCCAGCCTCCAGTTGTGCTCCTCATTAAGAAGTTTACTCAACCTTTTTAACTGGATCTACTCTCTCCATGGGAACCGTATCCTTGTACTCATTCCTCACCTCAAGCCACTGGTGCCTCTTTATATTAGTTATTTTATCAAGCTTGGATAATATGTGTACATGCTGACTGCCACATGGGGGCGCTAATGACTCTTGTAGCTTTTTCTTTTATGAGCAGCCATAGCAACAACATGCCACACAATATGGATTGAAATCACATTCACACATGATGCTCACTTAATAGGAAGCAGGAATTTAGAATGAAGAAAAACACTTATTAGTTAAAAATCCCTTTTCCTTCTTGTCTTCACAGCATTTAGGCTTTGTTGATCGATAAGTAGTCAACTATAAATTACTTTAAACAACTTATTTAAATATCTTTATCTCAAAAGCGCACAAATTAACTAATATGATTACCTTTTATCAGCTTCTCAAATGTGAACATTTTCTGATTACTGTGACAGTAAACTGAATATGTTTTTGTTATGGAACAAACGAGACATTTGAGGGTTTCTTCTTGGGCTTTGAGAAATAATAATCAACATTTATCACCATTTTCTGATAGATTATAAGCAATGGAAAAATGTGCAGCTCTACAAGACATGCAAAATGTTAGTGTCACTAGAGGAAACATCCACATGTCCTTAAATCAGAAGCAGCTTCATTTGTACCTTTTATACATTCTAGCTGCTCGCTTTACACAGTACTTGAACTTATATTTTATCTAAAAACTATGTTTATATGTGATGATGATATTGTTGAAATGTGACTGGAACAAAATCTAATTGTCTGCTTTGCTCTGTGGAGGGAAATCCCGTAGGCTTTTACTACTCAAATTTCGCCATTAGAGGGATCTGATTAGAAAATGTAGCTTTGCTGTAGTAGCAATGCCTCACACAGAAATATTAAATGAAAGGCTCATGGGTAGTTCAAATTAACTGGGGGATATCAATATTAACTTGCTTAAAACATAAAATAGGATACATTACATGTCATTTTTACATAAAGTGTATTTCTTGTCAACCCATGTTTTGTAACTCCTTATTTTCAGGTATTATTGTGTTTAATGTTGAGTTCCTCCCGGGGGAGGAATGTCTATGTTAATGTCATGTGATGTTTTGACTCAAGTCTTTAACTTGACCTGATGAACTAAGATGACAAAATTACACATTCTAATCCTCTTATAGAATAAAAATGCTAACAAATAACATAACAAATGTAAACTGTGAATCTTTTACTTGTACTTGCTTGGTGTCGTTAAATGTTTGTGCCTTTCCTGATGATGTCATATCAAAGGTGGTCGACACGGGCAAACGGGTTACAATGTCCCAAAATACTCATATCAGGAGAAACGCGCTGCAGCTTCTAAAACAAGACAAATAAAAAACTGAAATGTGCCAAAATACATGCAACTGAAGGAACATCTCAATCAACACAACTCATGCACAGAGTTGACTAAAAGCGCTGCATAAACGAAGCGCTGCAAGGAGCCCAAGTGCTACTTTGATATTTTATGACGCCGAGTCAGTCCATTTCATCATTCTAAGTGTTTTTTCTGTTTATTTGAATATATCATACATTTGGCTACATTGGCTAGCTAGCTTACAGCAGATCTGCAATAATATCAGAAGGTAAAATAATATTTTAAACATTTGAGTTATGTTTCCAGTAACAGTTGGCCAACTTTATAATCCCAAAACATCAACAAGTGGTCCCAGCTGTGTGCATCACTTTTTAGTGCCCCCTGGTTTCCGTTGTTTTTTCAGCTTCTTGCAGCATTTGTTTATGCAGCGCTCTTAGTTAGCGCTTGTGCATGTGTTGTCAAGTTGGTAAAGATGTTTCTTCCTTTGTGTTTTGGCACATTGGTATTTTTTTATTTGCATCGTTTTTTGAACTACAGTGGGTTTCTCCTGATGGAAGTCTTGCAAGGCGTTTGCCCTGTCGGCCAATACTTATCCTCTTTCAAAGCTTTGTTATGCCTATAGTGATACTATGCATAATGCAAAAAATGAATGTCATGCCCAAGCTGCTGGTGAATAACAAACATGAATTTTGTTACTGAAATCAGTACTTTTGTAGTAATAAAACAACGTAACTGATGAGCAGTGTCTTGTCCTGATTTGAGTGTGTGTGTACACGGAGAGCAGATGCTGCCTAAAAGGTTTTACCTCCACATGGACTCGGGGGAAATGGTGCTGTCCGTGGGGGAATTATCAGGCTGTTGGATGCGTGCCGCCATCGCTTCCCATTGATGTGACCAACCTCACTGTGAGGGTTGCTATGGTAGCTTGCAGATGGAGTGAATGAGAACAAATGGGGTGTGTTTTTCTGCTTATGGTGAAGGGGGCGCTAATTGAGTGCACAGAAAGGGGGTTTCCTACAAAACAAAGGGAGGATTGTGCGCCTGTCCGCCTCAGAGGAAGAGCCAAAGTTTTGTACATCACACAGCAACATACAGTATTCCCCCCCCCCCCCCC
>NW_011342131.1:6930-17796 GCF_000735185.1 Notothenia coriiceps
CCCCCCCAAACACTGGGAGGGTTATTTCAAAAATGTAATCCGTTACGATAACTAGTTACACATCAAAAAATATAATCAGTAACTAAATGCAATGCAAATAAAACCAAGAGAAAGGAATAACAATAAGTGTTTGTTTTTTTACTTAAGTGTGTGTAAAAATGTAACCTTAGAAAAGAAGAAACCAAGATCTTTCATATGAAAGATGTAGTAACAGTAATAGATTACAAATATTGTTTAAACGTAATACATTAATCAAAAGCATACACTGTATTTTTGTTTTACAAATCTGGTGTCCACCTACTGCATTAAAAAAAGAAATGCATTTAAAATAAAGAAGAATTAAAGTAGCCGAAATATAATCCATAAATACAATTCAAAATGTATTGTAACACTAATCCTGCTGGTTATCTCTATTTATTTCAATGCAATAGTAATACTTAAAAAAAAGAAATGTAACTGTAATCGAATACAGTTACCTTTTTTTGTATCCTGATTACCTAATCTTGTTACACACTGAAAAGAGTTGACTTTATTTAAATGTATTATGTCATAAATTGAACCTTATATTTATTACTTTAATTTAACAATATTGCTTTCAACCAACCTGACACAGTTATGTGAAATCTGTTGACAAAATGCATTTAATTAAAGTTAACGTTTCCGTTTTTTCAGTGTAATCTCGTTACATGTAATCCGTTACTCCCCAAGCCTGAACACTTCCTCTACTCTAGCTGTCAATCTCAGCGTTCTCACTGCTTTTTGTGTGTTAACAGTGGGCCTGGCTTGCAGTGGGATGCCTTCAGAGAGAAATGTGCCAGAGTAAGTGAGACGGACAGGACTGGCCCATGAATCAGTGCTGCCTGCTCTCACACTAATCAGGAAAATGGGAATGTGTGTGTGTGCTGGTATTGTGCCGCATTGTATGAGTTGTGGTGGACCCTGCCTTACCACAAATTCAATCTGACAGCAGGAACTGGATGCACTGCGACCACTACTCCAGTCCCCCTCCCCCATAGGAGCTGAACCCTGCATCAGGGGTCATTATGTAACTCCCCTCCTCTCCCCTCACTCGCTGTTACACACTGGGTCTGTTCGCTGGAGTGTCGGGGTTGGAAGTTAAGCTCTTGTCCCCTTTTTTCCCTCTCCTTTCAGTGTCTCAGCCTCCCCCCCCCCCCACTGAGACTCAGCTCATTCATGTCAGACGTTGGCACGAGACACAGGGAAGCTCATTTACTACATATTACAGTGATGCAAATTAGTCGCTTTTCGGCGCCTCCCGCTTTTTTAACGCTGCTTTGGGTGACTTGTGTAATTCGTGGAGAACCGAAGAGTTTTCGTTTTGGGGGGGGGGGTCCGTCACTCCGTCAGTACTTCTCACCTCAAAAAAGAAGAAGAAATGTAGATCGCAAAATAATTAAACAAGCGAGTGCCTGTTTTTCCTGGCCAAGGACAGGTTCCTTGAACACAACACGAGCGTAACGTGTCTTCACGTGGTTATGTCTCGTCTGAAAGGAGTGTAGACTAGACTAGAGTGCTTACGGAGAGCACCGGAACGCCGCTCCAGCTCTTCAAATATTGCAGTAGTACCCATAAGGAGCTGTACACATGCTGCAGTGTTTGCGTGGCTGTGTCTTTAGTTGTAAGCACAGTGGCGATCTGTTGTTATTAGCATCTGGTTAGCTAGCTATGCTAACGAATTTAAAGAGCTTTTCTACAACCAGGTGGAAGAGAGCTCTCTCCTGAGAGGCTCAAATAAGCTCAGCTCAGTGAGGTTAAGGCACACCTTGATATGATCATTATAATTATTAATGAGACATTAGAGACTAAATGAAAAACAGGTATAAAATACTATATGACAGTAACAAAAAAGTTGTTGAAAATAAGTGATTTGTAAAATATCCAAAAAGAAAAATCTGCTTACAGTTCTGTTTCAAATGGGTGTTGAGAGATATATCCATAGATCTCCTCATGTTGCTCTCAAAGTGCACCAGATTGATGCTTTTAACTTCAATATTTAAAAAAAATATTTTTCCCGTGGGAGCATGCCTCCGGACCCCCCTAGAGGAGGTTAGGTCCCCCCACTTAAATCATGTTCACTTGGATACATTTGCACACATCTTGTGTCCATATCTTTCTGTTTTGGTAGTCATGCCACACATGCATGCATGCATGCGCGAGTCATGGTAAGATATCTGGATTAAGAGGTTGCTTTTTCTTTGCACAGCATGAAAGAAAGGCCAAATGAATTGGCTGTGATTTTAGTTTTTTTAAGCAGAGGTTGAGTTCAATAATTTGTACGGCCCTCGGAGGATGTTGTAAAAATTGAAAGGAAAAAGGTTCCCCACCCCTGCTGTAAATAATAATAAAAACCCTTGATTTATAACTTAACATCTCTGTCTCCTATTGATCTGAGTATATTATAAAGAATAGCCAGTTAATTGAAGCATTATAGCACAGGCCTTTGTCAGATGGTATATTACGCTGTTTTTTTCCTGCTTCGAATAGTTCTCTCTTTTTTCACCATACCTGTGTTTGCATCACTGATATTAAAATACTGGGAATAAAACATGTTAACCTTGCTTAACTCACAATGAATACATCTTCTGTTATCTGTGACACATCTGTTTCAGATCAGTCATGTTCTCTCACTTTCTCTCTCGCTCACACATTCTAGGTTCAGTGGTGCTCCATTGCCATAGCAACAAGGGTTGGCAAATGCTCCAAATATCTAAGCTCAAGCAGTCGGTCACAAGTAGCATCCTCATGGGCTGCAAATGTGCTGATAACTGGCATTTATGTACTGTGTGTGTGTGTGTGTGTGTGTGTGTGTGTGTGTGTGTGTGTGTGTGTGTAAACCTGTGCTTTCTGTGAAGTGGTTAGCATCCATTGCTGAGGAAATAAGCTCCAGGATTGGTTTTTTGGTTTGGTGACAGCAGTATTACTACGTATTCGAGCTGTGATAAACCAGGATCCCATATCATATCAACCATAGCTTTTATTTCAATAATATTCAACGATAGAATCCATATCATCTCAATAATAAATTTAATAAAAATGTGACCAATATTCAAATGTAGGCCTATACTGGATTGGTGAATACGTCATGACATAGTCTGATATTATAGATTATATGACATCCTGGTTTGTGTATAACATTATTTAGAAGTATCTTTTCCACAATGGCACGAACATATTTTTTTTTAAACGTTCTTGCTGCAGGACCCCTGTAAATATAAAGCGGCGTTGTTTAACGCCATTACAATATAATTAATGATAAAAAATATATCGTGCGCTCTATTAATAAGATGTGCGCGTAACGGTGCGCACCGTGCGTCTCCCCGTGATTAGCCAATCTCCATCCATCTGCTCGCACTGCATCAGCTGTGCACGTCACAGATTTATTTTTCCTCCCCTCTCTCTCTCTGTTCCTCTCTTCCTCTCTCTCCACACCGCCCACTCTCACTCACCGCCGCCTCGCCGGCTTCTTCTCCCCGTCACATCGTCTGCTACCCCCTTTTTTCTGCATTTTTTGGTGGAGAAACACCGCGCATTCTTTGGACCAAAACAGCAAAAACACAAACCCACCACCATGGCGAGCACCGAGGATAAAGTGGTGGCGAAACAGGAGAATGCGACCACCTGGAAGGACTCCTTCTACAACCCGAGGACCGGGGAGTTTATGGGTCGCACGGCCAGCAGCTGGGGTAAGGCTCCCGATGCACAGAGCGCAATTAGTGTGACATTCACGGGACAATAACCTCTGCACAATCACATGAAAGATGTACGCGTTTTGGATAGGCTAAATAACCTGCTCTATCCTCCTGTGCATGGATGAATTTAAAAGAGATGCCAAATGAGATGTTGGATTAGCCACCACAGGCGTGCATGAAGGTGTAGAGGAGAAGCCTGTGAAGATGTATGATGCTTTTAGGTGTGTGCGCAACAAATAACAGGTGATCAGATTTTCCTCACATTAATATTCATCATGATTGGATGATGAGGAGCCCAGCTGTCACATGTGAGGGGCAGCAGCAAGGCTGTATCCATAGATTTATGTAATGATTCCACTGTGAGGTAGTAACACAGCACCCCCCCCCCCCCCCTCTGATAGGCCGTCAGGCAGCCTGGGCCCCTGTGCTGCTGTGCAGTGAGATGCTCCATTGCAGTTGCATGGCCGCCCACATTAGTATGCCTGTCAAGGTCAAATGGGACTCCCTCTCTCCTCTTTCTCTGCCTTTCACGCACCAGGCAGGTGCATTGTGGGATACTGTTGGAGAGGAATGAGAGGAAGGGGGGATGTACAGCAGGAAGCAGAGGGGTCCATCCTTTTTTTTCTCTTCTGTTTGTCCCTGTTAGAGGGCATCCGTGCTGTGCGAGGCTGGATGGCGGTGAACCATTTTGAGTCAGATGTTTCCACAACTGGGGCTCCTCTCCTCCCCCCGCATGCTGCTCATATATGAGGCTCCCAGCACTGCAGCGTCATCTCTACATAAAGTGCGTTTTAAGTGAAAAAAGGCCTCCTAGCATCATAGCATGTCCCCACCTTGATCCAAAATGGTTCCTCTCAAAGGGATCGTGCTCTGTTTCCTTCATGAGGTGAATCAGATTTGAGTTAAAGCTTGAAGTGAATTATACATGACCCTCTGTCTCTTCCACTCATTATGTCTCCTTTTTTATTCCATTCCTCTCAACTTCCTCCAGCCCTCATCCTGCTCTTCTACCTGGTGTTCTACGCCTTCCTGGCTGGGATGTTCGCGCTGACCATGTGGGTGATGCTGATGACTCTGGACGACAACGTGCCCAAGTACCAAGACCGCGTTCCCTACCCAGGTCTCTGTTTCCAAACAAACAAATAGGATGGCTTGTTAGCTATCAGGCTGCATTGCTCTGCGAGACATCCAATATTCATACTCGCCCCAATGAGATGCTGTCATAGGGATGTGCTACATTACAGCTGCTTTGTGTCTACCTGTCAGCAGTGGAGTCTGTTTCGATCAGAGAAAGCTTTCTGTAACCGGAGACTCGGATGATGGTGTTTGTTTCTCCAGTGTGTCTGACTATGTTTATTTTACTCTGATGTTGCAGGGTTGGCGATTCAACCAAATTCACTGGATATTATCTACAATAAATCTGAACCATTAAAATACGCCCCGTATGTCCAGAAGCTGGAATCCTTCCTGCTGAGTAAGTGCACTTCTCCCGGGTTCAATACAATTCATTTTATTTACAAACAGTTGAGCTATCCAAATCTTTAGAATAGGAGCCTAGACACTCAAAAGAAAGTAGTTAAAAGTATATATTACCAACACATCTAGTAGAATTGGAAAGATTTCAGAATAATTTACAAGCCTAAAAACACCTGATACTAACCAAATCCTCTAAAACTGATCCAACTACTAAATGGTCCCAAAACTTGAATTTCATCAGTAATAACATTGGTGTGAATTAGGTAAGTCATGATAAACACAGAGATATGAGAAGGAAAAATAAAGGTTCGGATTGAATGCATTTCAGAGTAGAATTACCTGTTTATTTTCCCTAGCTATTTAGTGTATTCAAGCTCTGACATGTATTAATCACTTTAAAATAAAACAGGGTTAGGGTTTTTCCAATCATTCTTTCCCTTTCCCTGAATATGTGTCCGCTCACCTCTCTCTCAGGTTATAATGATACCGAGCAGGAGAAGAATGAGGAGTGCACTCGAGGAGAGTACTTCCTGCAGGACGACGCTGAGGACATGGAGAAGAAAGCGTGCCGCTTCAAGAGGGGCTTCCTGAGTCTGTGCTCCGGCCTCTCCGACACCAACTTCGGATATTCTGAGGGGAAACCGTGCATCCTGCTTAAATTGAATAGGGTAACGCTAAACAAATCACAGAAAATTGCTTTAAAAACATACAAATTGTATCTCTCTGCCAACCGTTTATTCCATCCCAGCTTTAATCTCCATCTCGCCTGCTGAATAAACGATCATGTCTAATTTTGTCTCAACCTCTCATGTTACGCTTCATAGATCATCGGACTTAAGCCTCGTGGGGATCCCTACATCACCTGCGCAGTCAAAGTAAACTTCTTCCTCCACATGTTTCTCTACATGTTGTACTGTATATGTGTATTTCTGTTTTCATTCTTTTTATTTAAGAAGACCATGTCGATATTTTCTTTCTGTTGATCTTTCTTGTTTTCCTTATTTTTGTCTGTTTTTTGTCCGTTTCTTTCTGCATGCTGTCACTGACGGCCTTAGGGTAAGATAATATGTAAATTATGAGGATAAGGCCAGCAGGGGAGTCAACACATTTTCGTCATTACGCAGGTGCCTCTCTAAACCCATCCTAGTGCCATTCTCAAGTCATTTTAATCTAAAAGGCGCAGCAAATGCCATTTTTGCAGATTAACGCAGAACATGTTTCATTTAAATCTCCTCACTAACAAACAGAAGGCCATCGCTTTTGCTTTTTTCCACGTCTTGTCTCGTAAACTTGGAAATACATGTAATTTGCTTTTAATTTGACATGATAAATTGCATTTCATGTCGCATTCACATTGACTAACACATGTTCTTCTGTGCAGAAAGACGAACCCATTCAAATGCAGTATTTCCCCCGTGAAGGCAGCATTGATAAGATGTATTTCCCCTACTACGGAAAGAAAGCCCATGTAAGTATTCATCATCAGTCAGATCCTCACCACTAACACATGGATGTTTTATAGGGAATGGGATTGAATAATGGGGCAGCATGGCCATCTTTGAAGGATAGCGTCTATGCAAGCAAGCCCCCAGGAAGTGCTCTGGACTCTGAGGAATACATTTGTTGTGTCCAAACGGTGGCACTACAATTTCTGTATCAGTCCGTGACGTCACTGGGCCCAGAAAGACTTTTCCCATTGACTAACATTGGGAAAGAGACGTCTGTAAATCAGCTGATTTTTTTTTTTAAACTAAATAACTACCCAGTATGAACTATTTTATAGCCCTTATTAGAATCATTAGGTCCTTAAATTTGTAAAATGCACCAAAAGCCAAATCTAGATTTATTTTCTCTCTCCATTCATTCTAGTGAGCCGAGAGTGGGATCTCGGGGGGCGGGGCTTAAGGGGCGCATGCTCTGTGAGCGCACATACGGGTTCTTCTGCTCTGACGGCCAGGCATGCTGGGTAATCTGTGACGTTTCGCTCTCTCAAAAGTTGGGCCATTTTGTCCTCATGCGCCAATGAGCAGCTCTCATAGGAAAGAACGAGACCCCGCCTCCGACGCTGTATCCAGTTCTTATTATACATCCATGATAGCAAGCCCCAGGAAGTGTGGCGGACTTTGTAGCAATTTATCATAGTGGCTGTCACTATCCAATCCGCATCCCTACCCAATCCGCATTGTGTATGTGCGAGATGGTCCGCCATATTGGACAACTACATACGGCAACCCAAATAGGACACTTGACACAGTGGCGTTTGGCAAAGCAGAAAAAGAAGACAAACAAAAAAACGACAATATTAATCTGAACGAGAGAGAGTTATTGTTATTACAACGTGACTTCACTATTATTTAACAACTCCTTTTATTGGGTCCTTTTATTGGGTTAAGTACATTGTCAGAATAAGTGAGAAATGGATTTAACTTCGATAGATGTCGGGCCGTCGATGAGCGTCGTGTCGCCCTACTCAGATTGGTGTGTACTGCACCGTCGTGTCTTTTCGGCCGTGCCGACACCTTCCGCCGACATGTTGAATCGGGAGGCCGTCGGCCAAAGAAATCACTCTGATTGGCTGTTCAGCTTAGCGAATCAGTGCATGAGAAGCAAAACGGAAGTGAGGGACCCAAACAAACTATTAAGAAGGCAAATCTGAGATTTCATTTAACTCCAGCTCTTGACACATGTTTGGGAAAGCCCCATGAGCTTCTCGCTGTAGAGTGAAAATGGAACGCACACGCTATTTGTTGTTTGTTTACACACTACCAACGCCTGCTGGTAAGGAGAGTTATTGCCACTCACACATGCGCAGTTCGTACGTGCAACTTGGCCGTCGGCTGAAGTCTTTGCGGTGTGTTCCAGTGCGATCGCCTAGGTTGCCAGATCTGGGGGGGGGCGCTGCGCTGGCAGCTCTGGGAGGGAAACAATTATTTTGACCGTTGGTGCTCATCCTAATTTTCGTCCTTGTTGTAACAACATTCATAATTAAGTAAATGTAACACCCTTTTCACCCCGGTTACACTTTTCATTTGCCCTGTACGATGGGCGCTGTAAGTGATGCCTTATCAGGCACCCGCAGCTCACAGCCAAAGTGCAAGCGAGCATCCAAGCGAGCGAGCGAGGTAGAGAGAGGGCGCACCGGTACCGGGGCTTGGCTTGTTGTTATTACTAGCATCTGGTGCTTGCTGCGCTAACGGATATAAGGAGATGTTTCTACAACAAGGTGGAGGAGAGATCTCCTGTCAGACTGAGAGGCTCAGTGAGTTAAAGGACTCTGTTTAGATAGTTAACTTTAGTCTAAGTTATCTCATTGGGTCTCAAATGTTTTGATCACAATTTATGTAAACAAATATTTCCAAGGCACGCCTTTATAATTATTGGGATAAACAGGTTTGTTTGAAATCATTCCAATATACTATAGGACAGTAAACCAAAAATATCGTTTAAAACTGGAGAGGTAAAATAAGATATGAATGAACAACAACAGCTAAAAATCTGGCCTAGGGCAGCAAATTGGTTAGAACCGGCCCTGATTACCGCACTACCTCAGTGACAGACTGTCTCTTTCCTCACGCAGGAGACCTACGTTCAGCCCCTGGTGGCCGTGAAGCTGCTGCTCACCAAAGAGGACTACAACAAGGAACTGGCGATTGAGTGCAAGGTGGAGGGCTCCGACCTCCGTAACAACGACGAGAGGGATAAGTTCCTGGGCCGTGTCACCTTCCGGATCAAGGTGGAGGCGTAGGTGGAGTAAAAGGACGAGAAACCCACGCAGAGGCTGACCAGGATTTGAAAAATAAAGATAACAAAAACGTGTCAAAAACGTCACAAAAACTGCATTTTTGGGACGTGGCCCAACAGTTTGTTGTAGATAGGTTAGATGCAGATATTGAATGTCGCTTTGCTGACATTCTGACCCTTCTTTCCTTCACGATCTCCCCAAAGGTCAGACACAGGCTCTGCTTCCTGACCCCATCATCTCATTCACCTGTTGCACTGCTCATTCCTCACCCCTTTTAATATGTTTTAATTTTTAGTATTGATGTGATTTTGAACCGTATAGCCATTTCAACTAAGCTACATGGAGCTGTTGTGTAATTGCTGATACAACTTTTTTAGTTTTGTTTTTTCTGCTCATACCTCATTCCAATCTGTATGAATGAGCGCATTGTCGCTGGAAGATTCGTACCTTTCTGTATAGTGTAATTGAGAAAGTAGAACATCACTTCATCGCATCACAAAGACGTCATAGGAAACGTACCTTGATAATCAAGTATAGCCACTGTATCCCTGTATATGAAATGCCAATTACAAAGTCCCTTTCTACATATAAATACATTGTGATCCTTATCATATTTAGGGAATTATAGATAGTTCTTCGTGTCGAGGCCTGCGTGGCCGCGACCCCTTCTTGTGCTGTCTGTCCGTCTTTCTGCATGTCTGTCTGTTTGTCTGTCTGTCTGTCTGTCTGTCTGCCCGTCTGCCTGTCTTCCTGTTTACTCCACTGCAATAGCCAACATGTGGGCGGGCCCTCCGGGAGAAGCTGTCTCCACCTTCGCCGGGTGCTGCGCAGTGACGGTGGCTGAGGCAACACACACACCGAGAGAGTACAGTGTAAAAAAAACTAGAAAAAGTCGCAAAATAAAAACTGTAACTATGTACTGTATATCTATCTGGGTCTCAACGATTGTTCGTCAGTTTCTTCAGCCTGTTGATCTGATTGTCTGCCAATCTATTACTCTTCAATGTATATATATATACACACACACTATCTACCATATTTACTTCACACTGTATTTTTGTCACAAAACACAATGTCTGTGCACTGTAAAGAAATAATTTAAGCAAAGATTTACAGGAAATTATCTTATTCAAAGCTATGTTTACACAGTCTTAAAAGGAACCCTCATTTGAAAGACCATCTTGTAACATCTCTTCAGGGTGCCTTAAGACCTGATCAAATAAATTGTGGAATAAAAGTGATTTTGAAGAAAAATATATTTTCTCCTGTGTATTTTTTGTATTTATTTTACTTTATGTCCTAGATGTACCTAAAGTTATCCGTAGATAAGACCTAATTTCCATATTTAAGCATTTTATCTCAGAAAACAGTAAGTAATAGCCTGTAACTAAGTAATCCATTTGGTTATTTAAATTGTAGTATGTTTTCATTTTTGGTATCCTGTTCCCCTGTTGTGTTTTGCAAAATGGATGGAAATGTTCAATACATAAGGACAAACAAAGGATATTTTATCAGAAATTCGTTTTTCCTCACACTATCAGCCACAAATCTAAATGTTTTATTTTCAAAAAGGGCAAAATGTGTTAGTTTCTTAAATGGCTGTGACAGTATTTTCAGATTTATGGAGTGATACAAATCATTTTAAAAATCACAAGTTAAAAAACGTTAATTTTGGATTAAAAAAAAAGTGTCTTTATGCAAGGAACCAACTGGGGAATGTTCTGGTGATGTCTACTTGTTTTTCTACTATAAAAAACTATGATAATAATAACTTGCTTTATTTATAGGGAACTTACCAAAACAAAGTGTTTCCCATAGAAACAAATGAAATATAACACACTTTAAAATCATTAAGTAAGATGGTGTGAGGGTCCAAGGACAGAGGGTGTCGTATTGTCATACTGATATTCTGTACAAACTGTGAAGTCCACTGAGACA
>NW_011342132.1:0-2350 GCF_000735185.1 Notothenia coriiceps
TCCCGCGTCTCACACATTGAGACTATGTTCCGCATTTGAGTGATAGTCGCGCAGAAAGGCCGGATCGGTTCGCTGACAGCCGGCACCGCCCTTTATTATTATATTTTCTAAACGGCATCATGTAGTGCGCTGACAGGCGACACAGAGCTGGTGGTACCGAAGTGGGCCGGTCAAGAGTCCCGGGATGATTTTTAGTCCCAGTCCACCACTGACTACATGACCGTATGATCGCCGATATTGAGGCACCTAATTCCTAAACTTCTAACCGATACAACATAAGCCGATCCTTCAGCCTCATATGAGCTCTCAGACACGTTCAAAATTAAACTGTCATCGCTGTCTGAGCTTGCTGCTGTGTGCCCCATCATGCGTTTACATGCAGATGCTGGGATCCTGAACGGTGCAGCTGGAGCGCTGTGCCCGCAATGACGTCACACATAATTTGGCGGGACTTGAAGAATCCCCGAGAGGATCCAGAAAATGGTCAAAATTGAAGGGCAGATTAATGGTTATCAAAGTACAAATATCCAAAATCAGTTCAGTAACGGTTTTCAAGGGGACAATATTTACTCAAATTGATGGGTTTGGATGATGGGGTAAACTCGTGTCAAAGGCTCTTTTAATAAGAGCATCAAATGGTGTGATTCCAGTGCAAATCATGAATTGGCATGCCATTTGTAAAAAGTTGATTTTATCCATATATGCAGGTAAGATAACTCTAAAAGCTGTTATCACTCAGTTAGATTGGAGAGCTTCATATTTATTTGATTTATTTTGAACAAGCAACAAATTAGTTGGATCTAGTTAGTTCACTTATTTAAATTGATGTAGAAAAATAACAATCTTTGTTTTGTATGCGTCCTCCTGTAGATTTCTCAGATGTACCCTACTATCCAGGTCCACAGCAGCACTGCGGTGCCCCTGGACGCTCTGCAGAGTCAACGCCTCAAACCTCCGACACGCCATCGAGCCAGGGAGCTGGTGGAGGTCCTGGTGGAGCAGGTGGACTCCCCTGGACATTTCTACATCCGCTTCAGCGAAAACGAGGAGTCCCAAGCTATGGAGGACATGATGATTGAGATGAGGTGAAGGATATGCTAGTGGCAGCTTAGTCAAAGGATAATGTAATAACACTCCCTGCATCTGTCCCAATATGAGGGCCATTTTGAATTGTCTAAAAAAGCAGCAAGAATCCAAACACTGACAGAATTAAAGTTAGAAACTGAACTACATTACAAAATGTATCGGACACTCCTTAAACAATACTCTCCATAAGCGTACTTACTTCCTAAAGCTGTCTCTATAAGCTAGACCATCCAGAAAAACGCGATTCTGCGATCGCAGAACTTACCGCATAATCAGGAAAATGGCGCAGATTTTTAAAAGGCCGCATATTTATCAAAAGGCCGCATAATCCCCGCATTTTTCCACACAAAGTTGAGAAGAAAAAAAAGTGAACTCGTCTTGAAGTGACGTCATCAGCTCGCGCATCACAGAATGTAAACAACACTGTATAGAGTGAACGTGTGGAGCTCACACGATAGAGAAAACACCAAGATGAGAAAATCTAATCCATCTCATTTACCGACGAACATTTCTACTAAAGACCGGGCAAAAAGTGGGGGGAAACTATTCTGCACCCCGTGCAACTGTGTGTTGGAGCATAAGAGAACATCGACGTGACGACCCACTTTGATTCATTCAAACATTTGAAAATGCTTTCTGCTGCTGCGGACAAGAAAGCCAAATAACTCAGGTTCACCGAGGCATCAACCTCCCTTTCGAGGGCTACAAGAATAGAAGTGAGTAGCCTACAAGATTGCAGCTGGTCAGATAACGAACGAGTAAATGTTAAGTAAACAGAATGAGGCGGAGAAGTGTGTGTGTGTGTGTGTGTGTGTGTGTGTGTGTGTGTGTGTGTGTGTGTGTGTGTGTGTGTGTGTGTGTGTGTGTGTGTGTGTGTGTGTGTGTGTGGGGGGCGGAGAAGTGTGTGTGTGAGATTAAAATAGCCCAATTGCTTTTACAATAAATAAACATTGAATGTGTTTAATTGAATAGTAAAGGGGTTTAACGTTAGTGGCAGGTTGTGTGTGAGAGAGAATAAATAAGACAGCCCAATATTTTAAAAAACATTTATTATTTTTTCCCGCATATTTCGCAACTTTCCGCATATTTCGCAACTTCCCGCAATTTCACCGCATAAAATCACATAAAAACCCCGCATGTTTAATCGCATAATCAAGGATTTTAGCCAGCATAATGAAGGATTTTAGCCCGCATAATGAAGGATTTTAGCCAGCATAATGAAGGATTTTAGCCAACATAATGAAGGATTTTAGCGCGCATAATC
>NW_011342133.1:0-5000 GCF_000735185.1 Notothenia coriiceps
AGTAGAGTAGTAGTAGTAGTGTAGTGTGTGTAGTAGTAGTACTAGTAGTAGTAGTAGTAGTAGTAGTAGTAGTTGTAGTGGTGTGTGTGTGTGTGTGTGTGTGTGTGTGTGTGTGTGTGTGTGTGTGTGTGTGTGTGTGTGTGTGTGTGTGTGTGTGTGTGTGTGTGTGTGTGTGCCAATTCCTTCTTATTTTCCCCTTAATGATGGATCACATGCTGCTAATTGTGCCACTCTGAGGCTAATTAAACCCATTCAAAAGGCATTTGGATAGCATCAAAAATGCAAATCAAGCCGAGATTCAAAATTCTTGGAAAGTCTGTGTGTTTGTGTTTCAGAAAGGGAAAGAGGAGGAAGAGGAGGAGGCGATGAGGGGAAGAGTGTCGCTGCTAATATCCTCTCCTCCCTCCTCGACTCAGACAGGAGCCGTGCTGAGTCGTCGCTCACATCCCACTGTGACAGCCACACACAGTCAGTGAGTCAGACACACATATGGCACACACACACACACACTCTGATACAACACAGACATCTTGTACACAGCGTCATGAATATACATGTCTGGCTGCCTGTGTTACAGAGCTGCTAATTTGTGCCTCGCTGCAGCTTGTGTCTCCGAGGCGACGCTGCTCAGGTCAGCAGATCTGCTTTGTGCCGGATTAAAGGACCACTGAGATGACACACACACACACACACACACACACACACACACACACACACACACACACACACACACACACACACACACACACACACACACACACACACACACACGCACAGCACCTGCTAGTCGACCTGAACACCTTTTAACTTCTGTGTTATTTTAACCAAGCCATAAAAGTTATTATCTGCTTAGCGGTGTGTCTTTCTGTGGGCACTTTTCCCCAGGCGGGCTACCACAAGAGGTTGTGGTTTCAAGGAGTGTGTGTGACTGTAGATAACATCAATGGCTCTTTTGCATTATGTTCTTGTTATATTCATCGCTATACTTATATTTTTGTAACCCTTTTTTCATAATGTCATCATTCCAAATGGCTCACAGAGAGGATATTTGTCAAAAACTGTCACATGTGGGATGATTTGTGTCGTTATTTGTGGAGAATACACTTAAATCACACAGCAGCAGTGAACCCCAACATAAATGTAATTATTTTTTACACTTTCTCTCCATGCTGACCTCTGGGAATTTAAATAAATGTTAAATTAAATCAGTCCTGTCCATGTGCCTGCATTGACCTCCTGTGCATCCCGGACCTCACTTTGGGCACCACTGTCCTAAATGGCTTATCAAATTGTTGTATTCCAGAGACCCATATGGCCACCGGGATCACAGAAAGCACCTGCTCTGAGGCCCAGGCCCCGGGACACCTTCTAGTTTTTATGGAGGCTGTGGCTATTAACACAATCACCGCTATCGGATTGCGCGTCTCTCTTTACGCG
The DNA here is from genome assembly GCF_000735185.1 of Notothenia coriiceps. Lineage (NCBI taxonomy): Eukaryota > Metazoa > Chordata > Actinopteri > Perciformes > Nototheniidae > Notothenia > Notothenia coriiceps. The sequence goes on from NW_011342133.1 coordinate 1,438, forward strand.
CGGCTCCTATCGGGTTTCTGTGCGTCAGGCGGATCAAAGCGCACGAGTCGAGATGACAAATTCCGCGAATTTTCCCACTTTTTCTAAAAAGTCACGGAGCGGGTAAACAGCGTTCAGATGTGGGTAATTGTTTTATTCCAACAGGCCTAACAAGCGTTTTTTCAGGCAGCTTCAGCTGGGAACACACGAATAAAGTGCAGCTTTGTAGAACTGGATTGACTCATAAGAAAAGGCAGGAAATTAAGACGAAATTGCTCATATTTCAGACTCTTTATACGTCTTAGTAAGTTAATAAACCTTCATTTTTAATAAAGAAACACGGCATCTACATGTTTTACTTTCGTCGAAAACAAGGGCTCCGTTTCTCATGAAAATAAGCAAACTAATTCCTCCGTTTTCTCAGTGCACCGATTTAGAAAAAGGGAAATTAAATGTGCGTTTGCTTAAAAGTTCGTAGTTGTTTCTTCACGTAAATTAGCTAAACGTAGGTTGCAACAAACTAACGAAACGAGCGAAAGTCTAAAAAAGTCATCACACATTTGTTGAAGCTTACAGTTTTTCTCAACGGTTTTTGCTACAGGTTTATAAAATGAATAACTCCTGCACTTAGAGCACTTAAAAAAACCATCAACAACTGGACTTTCTTCCACAAAATACAACTTTAACGAAACGATCACTAGACATGCATTTCTTAAAACGTCACCATATGTTTATTTCACAGCCTTATGAACATCGAAAATAAAATGTAAAAAGTTTAGTGGCTCAGTGAAACACAGGCCTAACATCCTCACTGTTTAGCATGCAGTAATTGTGTATGACCTGTGTCTGTTTAAATAAACACCCAGAAAGTATTTTTACTTTTACCAGCAATGAGCTATTTTATTATGTATTGACCCCACGTTTAGTTTAAGCTGTTGAATGGATTAGCTTTTGTTTGTGTGTATTGCACAGTTCCTCTTCTCCTTAGCTCGTTATTCTCTGCTATATTTGTATACAGCAGTGATTTTTATATCACACTGTATATGTCTTATTGCTCTCCTGGACAATTATGTATATTTTCCCACCCCCAGCATGCATGCAGAGCAAAAAAAAAACACTCGCCTACTTCCCAAGCTCTCTCTGAATGATCACTCTAACCCATGCGTGCCATCATTACGCCTGACTGACATTGCACAATACATCTATATTATTCTCAGAGGAGGGAGGGATATTAGATCTTAAAACATTTCCTCGTTAAGTGTTTTCACACATTTCTGCTATCTACATTGCATGTTAAATACACAACCTAGTCGAGCTCCAATGCACGTCAATTAGGGATTATGCCTGGTCAAATTGTAACTTTGCAGCACCGTAAAGCGCTTACAAATACATACACATATATATAAGCAGCTTTTATTTTAGTTTTCAGTGCAAAAGAAAGGCAGGTTTTGCATGTTGTTGTTCCCTAAACATGAAGTCCATGCCAGTGCAGTCCACTAGTCTGTTTCCAGCGGGCCTCGTGTTTTTATGGCTGCTACACCCGAGCAGAGAGCCATCAGTGCACAGAGGATTCCCAACATATGCCCCCATTATGATGCTTATCTAATTAACCTCCTCTCTTTTGTTATAAAGGGTGTGTTATCCTGCCACAATCTGGTGTAAATCATTATCATTTTTAAAAGAAAATTCAGCAAACATACCCTCTTCTCCATGCGACCCGAGAGCCAGTCCTACACCGGAGAAGATGATGCTCTGCTCGGCTAGTCCAGCGAGCTTTGCCCCCTTCTTCTGGTCCTGGAACTAAAAGTAAAAAAAAATATTATTGTTTTTATTGCATGAGGCTGTAAACATGATAATCATGCACAAAACGCATACAAACAAAAACAATACTGTGGTTAGAAAAACTGTGAAGAGCTGTGTGTGTGTGTGTGTGTGTGTGTATGTGTGTGTGTGTGTGTAATGTGTGTGTGTGTGTATGTGTGTGTGTTTACTCCGAGCCCATCGCGTTTTATATTACAGCATTATGATGGGAGATTTGATGGTCCTTGTTTACACTGGTCGATGTGAGCGTAATGGTTCATAATGCACTCAGCGGTAATGAACGCTGTACATAATAAAACTCGCAGCCTATTATTGGTTTATGTTTCCGGTAAACGGTGTAAAAAAAATGTCCCACCGAGAGGGTAAATATCCAGTCCTGTTCGGGTCGGTGTGGTCCGAAGCTCCGGGAGGATGTACCGGTTCCTGCAGCTTCTCGCCCCCGCCTGGTGCGCCTCTCGCTCCGGGTCGGGGATGCTCGGTTTTACGGGAGGGTTTGTGGGCAGAAAGCGTCCCTTTTAGCTTTTTGGCTCCTTGTGCTTGCTGTCCGCGCTGCATATACGGCGACAGGCTGGAATATGTCACGACTTGATAGGGGTTTTCTGTCTCAAGAGGACAAGAAGAAGGAGGAGGAGGAGGAAGAGGAGTGGTGGTGTTAGTGGTGTGTGGGGAGGTTTCCGAGGGTCAAAACGCGACGGGGTCTCTTTGGCCCTCCTCCCTCCATCCCTTTACTCCTCCTCCTTATCACACACACAAACAACAGAGAAGAAGAAGGAGGACCCCCTCGATGGTTTTATCTCGCCTCTCCTCCGGGCTGATATCACTCCTGCATCCCTCGCCGCTTTCTCCACATACCTGCCTCGGCTGCACCACCGTTATCTCGGGATAACCCGGGAGAAAGACCCGTGATAACGCTCACTAGTGGGATTGAGCATGTTTAACAGAGTCCATTAAACCCATGGTGAACCGATTAAGTTGATAAGAAAATCCTTAATTTAATCATATTATAAAAGTGCATAGGCCTACTTGCAATGCGATGCATACAGATTGTTTTAACTTCTTGTCTCATACGAATTAAGAAATGTTTGGCATGCTGCATTCTTGAGTGTAAGGTATTAAATAAAGTATCCGTCCGTCTATCTGTCTATCTTAAGTGAATCATTTACACCCTCAAGAATGCAGAATGCCAAATATTTCTTAATTCGTATGAAAAGGAAATAAAAACAATCTGTATGCATCGCATTGCAAGTAGGCCTATGTACTTTTATAATATGATCAAATTAAGGATTTTCTTATCAATTTAGCCAGTCAAAATAAGAAAGTGTCTATATGCATCATATTGCAAATATATGCAATTTTATAATGTAATCAGAAAGAGGAAATTGCGCAATAAGAAATCATCTTAATGTTGTTTTAGAGTCCCTTGTTTTAAGAGTAATTAAAGTCATGATCAGTAAATAATAAGTGTTTTAATCCTCTTCACATCGGATCATAAATAAGCTTCCAAGCGTGCTCGATGACACGGTACAGGCTGATAACAGCTTTCCAAGTGTTTTATAGTTTTGTTGTCAATCAATTGTCAGTAGGCCTTTTGACAGACTCCAAATGGCCCTCTTCTTCTCTTGTTGATTGGGAGGAGGTGAGAAAACAGAGCTATTACCGTGAGAAAGTTTCATTTGAACCCCTTTTGACGTGTTGGTGGCATAGCTAAACTGGCCGTCTTGTGTTGTAAATGTCACCTCAGCTCAGTAACATAACAATTATTC
>NW_011342133.1:10000-11433 GCF_000735185.1 Notothenia coriiceps
TTTGCCCTGTTCTGCTTGAAAGCAAGTACCTGCCTCCTGCAGACTGTTCAAACAAACGCTTCAATCTGTAGTTTTGAATATGGAATATGGATGGGCGGTGGTGGCGAAGTCGATAGGGACTTGGCTTGGCAACTGGAAAGTCACCAGTTCAAGTCCTGGGAAGACCAACTGCTACCGAGGTGTCCCTGAGCAAGGCACCGTTCCCTACACTGCTCCCCGGGCGTTGTTCAAAATGGCAGCACACTGCTCCTAACACTAGGATCGGTCAAATGCAGAGAAACAATTTCCCCACGGGGATTAATAAAGTATATCAAAATAAAAAAACATCAAAGGATCTTAGGTCGACGTGACGTTGAAGCAGCGACCCTGCTGTAGTTCCTTTATAGCATAACGTTAGCATTTTGCTTCTGGCGCTAGATTTATGATTAGAAAATGATAAAAGTAGGGTAGACATGTGGAGATTATCCGGCTGAACAAAACGGGATCCGTCTCTTAAATGCGTTTCAACCACAGACCTTATTTCCAGCTATTTTCCTAAATCCTATGGAGAAATTGCATTGCGTTTTTGTCGAAGGAACCGGAAGGAGTTTACTTCCGGGTATTAGGACGCGTCACTGTGGCACCCTATGATGAGGCTTTTAATCGTGTGCCATATCAATGAAACATATAATAATCTAGTTTCATTATACTAAATACATTAAATGTGTCTCTAATTTAATTGTTGTTATGAATTGATTATATGTTCAATACCAGAATCTATTTGATTAGACTTTTGATTGTGTTCTGGTTTTATATTTCAGTATTTGTAGGCAACTGTGACTGAAAAAATATTGCTTTTATTATTATTATTTTGGTATTTTTTTGAAGAAGGGGCAAGTCAAATAAGATGTTCTTCTCCCTGCTCCTTTCCGCCATGCGCTATAAAAAACTAGAAAGTGCACATATTTTGTTTTTAAAATAACCGCCCTGTGTGGAATAAACAAATAAATCGATATGTACCTCCTATTATATGTCTCAATTACATCTAGGAAAAAGTCTCTATTTTGAGGCTTTCTGCATAATTTGAGGACTTTAGATTTGGTTGCGATTTTTGCTTAATAACATGCTTTGCTCTGATTGGTTTAGGCCCGGGGGAAGAAGCGGCAGATTGGTTGGTTTCCGGCCAATTACGTGAAGCTGCTGAGTCCCAGCACCAGCAAGACGACTCCCACAGAGCCCACCCCCCCCAAACTGACTCCGGCCAGCACAGGTACGCACACAGGTACACTCACACATAAATAACTATTATAAAAATAAGAGTTTTATAGCTTTCACTGTGTGGGGAAAGCAGAACATCCAATAATAAGGTCTCCTATCTTGCAAAATGCACTTTTTGATGTCTTTTATACAGAAATATGTGTCCCCGGTGTGCGGGAACTCACTGGATAGATAGA
>NW_011342134.1:0-2302 GCF_000735185.1 Notothenia coriiceps
GAGCTGATTATTATTTGAATTTTTCTGACGTCAGAAAAGGGGTGCTCCGCCTATATGGGCAACTCTCCACCTATCAGGGGAATGAGAGACCGCTCGAAAGCGCTGGAGACGCTGTAGTACATATGCCAGGCCTGTAGGTGGCGCTGTAGTCTGCCACAAAAGCAGAATCAGCCCTTGCAAAAACAGGGCTGGAAAAGAGCAAATAGAGCGAAATGAGGCGTGGCTAAAATGCATGATCTGTTTGGTATTTTGAAAAAAAGACTTCACAGACATGTTTTATATAGGTATGGCCCTACAATATATGTTTCAAATATAGCATGATAGGTCCACTTTAAGTACACGATCTGAGTACTTCTCCCACCTCTGTCCCCATCACATACACACTGTATGACACCATGCAGTGTATGTGAAGGCCCAGCTGTTGTCACTCAGCTAAATGATTAATAATGATAAATTCACGTTTCTCCACAATTGTAGAGATGATCTCAGTTATATTTCCTGAGCGGCTCTCTGCTGCTCTCCACCACCACTTTGTGTGGGTCTACACATGCTTATGCAACTGTTATGAGTCACTGCTTTGGCCGCAGCAACATTTACCTTTTTTTGGTTTCTTACAAAAAATGTTGTGTGTGTGTACAGCAGCTAATGCGAGTTTAATAGCCCTGGAAGAACATCAGGTCCATCCCACCATCTATTAAAAGAAGAAATAACAGAATGTGCCTGGTACAAATGGAAAGTGGAATTAAAAAGCAATAAAACGCAGTATTGCTCAGCTAATACACTAGAGAGAGTTTGTGTTACTGACTCACATAGTCTTTGTTGTCATTGTTTTTTAGCTGTTTGTCTATGTGTAAGAGTTCACTTGTATCACTTGTGGTGGTAAGCAAAAGCCGCAAAGGATAGTCAATTCATCAATTAATGGATGGACAGAAAATCAATTGGCAGCTATTGTGATAATTGATTCAATGTTTTTAAAGCAAGAAAGCTGTAACTTTGATGGATACATGTTCTCAAATGTGAGAATTTGAAGATTTTCTTGTTATCACATTATAATACCGTTTTGGATTTGGGTGAAAACAAAACCAGACTTTTTAAGTGGATGAACATTATTTTACTGTTTTCTTATGCACTGTACAATCTCAATAAATCAATTAATAGAACAACCATCAGATTAATCTATAATACAAGTAGCTGGCCAACTCACTCTATATTTAAACATGTCACAGATAATGATTCTATCACAAAAGTACATCAAAACATAAACACACTGTAGTAGCTAACGTTTGCTAATGTTAGCCACCACAAGCTATCGGTCACGCCAGACCAAGTAAGTAGGGCTGTTTGATTATGGCAAAAATCATAATCTCGATTATTTGGGTCAATAATTGATATCAAGATTATTAAAAACGATTATCCATTTACTTTGAAAACATCAATTTATTGAAAAAAACCGTTTGAACAGTATGTTTTTAACCAACCCGGTCTCACAGTCTGCGTGCAAATGACACGACTTTGCAAAGGCTTGCAATAGATACGCAGAAGTCCGATTTTGCGTGCGCTGATATTGCACCTCAAACATTAAAACAAAGAGCTCTGTGGCTTCAGGCTTGATCGCCGTTCCAATGACAGTTTTAATGTTTGCGGTGCAATAAACGACACAGCAGTTTATCGTGTTATGGTTAGGGTTAAATAAATGGCAAAGATATGTAGAAAATAAACGCATTTAAGATACGTTCATAACAGACGTAACGCGGGAGTATCATATGCACGCAAAATCGGACTTCTGCCTATCTATTGCACGCCTTTTGCAAAGTCGTGTCATTTGTACGTGGGCTGATTTAACAGTTGATTACCCTGAACTTTAAGTATAATTCAACAATAACAAATAAATAACAATAATCATTTTATTTCGATTATGTTGTTTTCATAATCGTTGCAAGCTAAAATCGTAATTGTGATTAAAATACGATTAATTGAGCAGCCCTACAAGTAAGGCTGCATGAGCAATATTGCTTTTCCACCGCTTATAAATGAAACATTTTGTTTTTGTTTGAGGTAGATCTTGTCAATTATTCCTTCAAATGTGACATAGTCCTGTGAGATGGACATGACTGATTGCAGTGCTGTTCTATCAGCTTGCATACGTTTTAGCTAGTGGTATGAACCCCTAAAAGAGAATGACTGCTGTTTAATGGCAAAATATATTTAGCCAACAAGACAAATAACATCATGTGCTGAATCATTATCTATTAAGCTGTACCTTTACCTTTGGCACATACAGACGGTTTTCCAACGTCCCTAA
>NW_011342135.1:0-2034 GCF_000735185.1 Notothenia coriiceps
GTTGTTGTGTCTCAGTGAACGTAGCATCTGCCCGCCACGCTTCCTCAACTTTTACCGTTTGATCCCTGCACTCTTGTCGAGGCCTGTCCCAACTTGTTTTCTGTGATGTTGAGAATTTTCCACCACACCCTGCTCAAAGCTTTAACAAGCCGCACACATGAAACACCTCTCTGGGAAACGACTAATTTCCCTGCTGCTGTGAGGAGTTGTGGTTGAAGGATGAAGCCAACTCGGTCTTTATAAATCTTGCATAAACGTGTGTGTGTGTGTGTGTGTGTGTCGGACCAGTGTTCTTTGCAGACCAGCCAAGGCAATATCTTGGGAGCCGCTCATGTTTACTCGACCACTGAATGGAGGTTGTTATCAGCCCTGGTCACGTTGCATGTTCTCATTCACATGCACTTGGATACAGTTTCACACAGACACACAAAGAGCCCCTTTTTGAACTCTCTCTCTCACACACACACGCACACGCCCTCCCCCGAGTGGCCGAGTAGAAGGGCATGCCTTTGTCAGCAGATGTCAGGACGCAGGTGTGTGTTCATGTGCCGCTCGCTCCATTCGTTTCATCCTCTACTCCAGAGGCTGCCCATTTGTCTGTGGCCCTGTTTCATTTCAGCCCTCTCCAGTCTCCCCCCAAGAGGATGCCTGTGTGTCTGTTCTATTACAGTGAGGGGAGTGGGAAAACAGCCCCCCTCCCTACCAGTCAAGGCTACTCTAGTGCACTGACACAACCTTTAAGATTAGATTAGTCAGACTTGAACCTAGAAATCACTGTGAGGTCGTCTGTAATGACTATCCTGTTTTCCCACTCAATTTTTCTCTGTAACACTGGATCTGGATTAATACTGAGCAGAACCCAGAGGTATCACGCTCAGTGGGGGACGGATGATCCCCGCTAAATGTCTCTTAAAATTTGCCGGAAGTACTCCACGGTTTCTGCGATGACAGCTTCTTCTGGTAGCAAGTTCCACTCTCTGATTGTTCTCGGAAAGAAGGAGTATGCAGTGATGCAAATTAGTCTACTGATTTTGGTGACTTGTGTAATTCGTGGAGAACCGAAGAGTTTTCGTTTTGGGGGGGGGTCCGTCCCTCCGACTGACGGACGGACGGACAACTTCTCACTTCAAAAAAGAAGAAGAAATCTAGATCGCAAAATAATTAAACAAGCGAGTGCCTGTTTTTCCTGGCCAAGGACAGGTTCATTGAACACAACACGAGCGTAACGTGTCTTCACCATAGGTCTTCACGTGGTTATGTCTCGTCTGAAAGGAGTAACGGAGAGCATCGGAACAGCCAGCATCCATAAGGAGCCGTACACATGCCGCAGTGTTTGCGAGGCTGTGTCTTTAGTTGTTAGCACAGTGGCGATCTGTTGTTATTAGCATCTGGTTAGCTAGCTATGCTAACGAATTTAAAGAGCTTTTCTACAACCAGGTGGAAGAGAGCTCTCTCCTGAGAGGCTCAAATAACCTCAGCTCAGTGAGGTTAAGGCACACCTTGATATGATCATTATAGTTATTAATGAGACATTAGAGACTCAATTATTAACAGGTATAAAATACTATATGACAGTAACAAAAAAAAGTTGTTAAAAATAACAAGAATAGAGTTTGAAAGGGGAGTGATTTGTAAAATATCCAAAAATAAAAATCTGTCATTGTCTCATGGTATATTACGCTGTTTTTTTCCTGCTTCGAATAGTTCTCTCTTTTTTCACCATACCTGTGTTTGCATCACTGACATAGGGAATAACCCCCATATGTATTCCTATCTTTATTCAAGAGCGTGGTCTTTAAATTTGAGAGCTTAGTTTATTGATTTCACGTTCAGAATATGTATTTCTTTCCCTCAAACCCTGTCCTCACACTCAAATAGTGCCTGCTTGCGCTTAGATTTGCTCTGCTTCTGCTCAAACTGTACGTTTGCACTCAGATATATTTCTGCTTACAGGTATCCTGTGTTCCAGCTTAAAACCTTCTCCTTGCACCAGAGTCCTGCATCGGGTCGGGTATCCGCGGGTACCCGACGGGT
>NW_011342136.1:0-3101 GCF_000735185.1 Notothenia coriiceps
TACGACGTACTACTACTACTACTACTTACGTAGTAGTACGTACTACGTACGACGTACGACGTACGTACTACGTACGACACACACACACACACACACACACACACACACACACACACACACACACACACACACACACACACACACACACACACACACACACACACACACACACACACACACACACACACACACACACACACACACACACACACACCAAACTATTAGGGTGAGAGCTGCTCCACCTCTGAATATATTACACGAGTAATGGTTATTGCTCAAATACAGAATATAGTACTTAGTGTATTTATTTAAAAGTTTAAAATGAAGTCCTGAAATCTATATCTTTAATGTTTAATGATCTTAAATAGAGATAATAGAATTGCACTTTAGTAAATACGCCCCCCACCTGTCTTCCCGTCCACTTTGGGGTCCATGATGATGAACTCGGGCCTCAGCTTGCTGATGCGCCGGCCCTTCAGGATGGGCACCAGCCCCCCCAGGTACTCCAGGTACAGGGTGTAGCACGGCCCCCCCGCCTCAGGGCTATCCTCCGCCCGCTTCATGGTGCAGTGCAGGCGCTCGTTCCCTGCCGTGGGGTAACTCACAAAGTCCCGGATGTTGTTGGGGTCCGGGATCGGGGGCTGAACAGAGAGAATCAGAATTAGTCCCACAGAGGGGACATTTACATTGTTACAGCAGAAAAGAGTCAAAGACAGCTTCATGTTACCTACGAAGCATGCATACAAAAAAACAATATCATAAAAAAAGTTACACAATTTACAAAAAACCCATCCTGTAACAGATCTGAGGGTGTAGCAGCCAGGTGTATATTGTTATTAATGGCATTAAGGTTCTTTTTACGGCACATTTATTTTGCAAATGTAGTTACTTTGCAGAAGTAGGACTTACACATGTTTATTGACCCATGCATTAATTAATGTAATGGACTGTTCCTGCTCCAATAACAGTGCAGGATCTCCACCTTAAATCTTTTGAGATGTGGTCATAAAGAAATATTTGTATTGCACTAAAATAAATTACGCTTAAACTACTATACTATTTCAAAATTCTCTATAGTATTTATACTGCAGGTAAAGATCTGAATCCATCAGTCCGTGAGTAACTAACGGATCTGAGTACTGCTGAGTATTATGCATGTTATCCCCTGTGTTCCTGCAGGGGGGGGGGCAGCACCTTGATGGTGGGGATGAAGGCGGAGGTGACGTAGGAGCAGAGCAGCGACGGCATGTTGAGCTTCCCCACGTCCTTCTCCTCGCGCAGGGCGGAGGCGATGCCCTGCTGGCAGAGCAGCTGCAGGCTGGCCACGCGATGCTCCACCCGGACCACGTAGAGCGCCGCCCCGCAGGCCAGGAAGAGCCGAGAGTCCCTGTGCCCCCAACACAGCGTGGTGATGGGCCTCTGAGAGGAGGAGGCTAACAGCATTAATATATATCTGCAGACTGAGGGGGCAATGTAACGTATAAAACTGTGTCTATCTCCAGAGGTGGAGCAGCCCTCACCCTACTGGTCTAGAACTGAATGGCACTCGACAAAAACACACAACTTTCTACATGTTGTGTAGACATGAAGGTAAGTGTTTGAAATGTATGTCTGCATACTTTGTTATACATCCTTTAGCTCAGTGAATACGTCCAACCTACAGACTCAGATATCACCGACTTTTCAGCTTTCAGATCCCGCCTTTCTGTGGATCCAGTCTGAAGGACACGTGTATGTTTAACGGTAGCATGTAGTCTGCAGCATGTGAAGCAGCCTCACCTGTGCAGGTGTCTCCAGGGTGTAGATGTGCTCCCCCTGCACGTTGTAAAACTTCACCAGAGCGTTCCTGCTGAGGGGGGGCGAGCACGACGAGTCTCCCACTCTCTCCATGCCGGCCACAGCCAGCAGGTCTCCCTGAGAGCACCACTGGGCCTCCACGTCTGGGGGGGGGGGGGGTCAAAGTAGCAGGTACATATAGAATGTATTTTAGTTCACTATGTAATGAGTATATAAACATTCACTACCTTTGAGTCCGGAGCGTATGACGAGGGGCGACAGGTCGTCGTAGTTGTTCATCAGACTGATGTCTCCAGATAAGAAGGTGACGGTCAGCAGAGGCTTCACCCTGCGCACTGACACACAGAGACACAGAGAGACACAGAGACACACAGAGACACACAGAGACAGAGAGAGACAGAGACACAGAGACACAGAGACACACAGAGACACAGAGAGACACAGAGAGACACAGAGAGACACAGAGAGACAGAGACACAGAGAGACACAGAGAGACACAGAGACACACAGAAGACAGAGACACAGAGACACAGAGACACACAGAGACACAGAGACACAGAGACACACAGAGACACAGAGACACACAGAGACACAGAGACACAAGAGACACAGAGACACACAGAGACACAGAGACACACAGAGACACACGAGAAGAGACACACAGAGACACAGAGACACAGAGACACACAGAGACACACAGAGACACAGAGAGACACAGAGAGACAGAGAGACACAGAGACACAGAGAGACAGAGAGACACACAGAGACACACAGAGACACACAGAGACACACAGAGACACACAGAGACAGAGACACACAGAGACCAGAGAGACAGAGACACAGAGACACACAGAGACACAGAGACACACAGAGACACAGAGACACACAGAGACACAGAGACACAGAGAGACACAGAGACACAGAGAGACACAGAGACACACAGAGACACACAGAGACACACAGAGACACAGAGAGACAGAGAGACACAGAGACACACAGAGACACACAGAGACACACAGAGACACACAGAGACACAGAGAGACACAGAGACACACAGAGAACAGAGACACAGAGACACACAGAGAGACAGAGACACAGAGACACAGAGAGACACAGAGACACAGAGAGACACACAGAAGACACAGAGACACAGAGACACAAGAGACACACAGAGACACACAGAGACACAGAGAACAAGAACACAGAGACACACAGAGACAAGACACAAGAGACACAGAGACACAGAGACACAGAAGAGACACAGAGAACACAGAGAACAGAGAACAGACACACAGAGACACACA
>NW_011342137.1:0-3581 GCF_000735185.1 Notothenia coriiceps
ACTAACACACCAAACACACACGTAGCCTACTAACACACCAACACACACACAACCACTGACACTCTTAACACAAACAGAGCTATAACTGACCTTTGAGAAAATAAAGAAGCTTTGTATTTCTATGCTGTCCAAACCCCGCCACGGCAGCTCTTATACGTCTGTCTTCGTGCTGCGTTTGAGGCCTATGAGATCAGAGTTTTTCAAGATGAAGGCTTCCTCTGCTGTGTTGCAGGAGGTCATGGAGACCTTGGTCTCAGGCTGCGAGCCTCTGCAGCTCTTCAGGCTTCACTGAGCTGAAAGTGATAGCAGACGGGTGCCATTGGACGTTTACAATGAGACGCTGCAGGAAAAAACACTGTTTGTACACATCATTAAATCACATTCTGTTCTCTGCAGGAACTTGTCTTACATCCATGCTGTGTGCTTTATGTGTGTAGTGACAGTGGAAATGCCTCAGGCCACAGTAAGGGTACATGCAGTTCTTATGTTGTGTTCAAATGCAGCACGAAACATGTTTCTTTATGTCCTGGAAACACAAGCATAAAGCCTGACCCAATGAAACACGGCAGCAGTTTCTGGAATGAGCACACAAACCTGCATTTACACTGTTTATAAGAAAATTACAAGTTACACTTTTTAGTTTTTTCAGTAAGAGACATTTATGAAGCCCTTTTTGACTTGAGCTTTCTCCTACAGGATGTTCAGACCTGCCCATACTGTAACAATGAATTGCCATATATATTAATTAGTGATTTTATGAAATGTCTCCTCATTAATGAGAGGGGAGAAATTGGTGTGAACTGGGCCTGTTTAAAGCCCAGGGGGAATTATAGAAATGGCTGTGGGTCGAGTCAGGCAGAGAATCAGAGCGCATCTCAGTCAACTCACATCAACCCCAGGGCTTTTGCCAATCTTTTATTTGACCAACTTGTCTAAAGTTCCTATATGAAAATGTCCCCTTGCCTACATTGTCTACCTCCATCTCTACAGCTAGACCTAGGCTGCATTTCGATTCAATTTTCTATTTCTGAACACACCACCCGGTCGCAATGTGAAGCCAATGTAGAAGTTCCCCTCAACCTGCATTCTTTCTGATGGCCAGCAGGGGGCGACTCAACTGGTTTCTAAAATTAGTCCAATTGTATAGAAGTCTGTGAAAAATGACCAACTTCTCTTTTGATTTAGTACCTCAGTAAAAAATGTCCTGACTAGTTTATGCTCTCGATTGCTCGTGTCAAGTCTTCTTTAATACAACAATACTTTTTAATAAATGGTGGTACCATTTAAAATAACATATTAGAAGAATGCTTGTGGGTGGGAGAAACTTTTGATTTACATTCTGGGTTGACTGTTGAGTCAAGATAAATAAGAACAAGAGTGTGTTTAATCTAATATAGGAACGTGTTACCAGGGGAACCAGCGCAGTTCCTTGATGTTTTTTTTAATAGTTTTTGGAAAACAATGGAGCTCTATGTAACAGAGGCTTTCCTACACACACAATACTTGGGAGTGGATACATTCAGTGTTGGTTTGGGTCAATGTGAGGGGTTTGTTGGACAATGGAGGATCAAACGGATACAGTTATTGACAATTTTGTCGATTCTTGACGTAGTTTACCTTTAAATGTGTCGAAATGGATCTGAACAGTGAATTTCTGATTGATTGTGTGTGTGTTTCACCTGAGGGGTCAGAGGTCAAGGTGAGGGCAGGCTGCAGCATCTCCCGAGAGAACAGCACATTTACAGTTTTTACTCTCCTGTGCTTGTTTGGATTCCTGAAGCGGGGACTTTCTATTTAATGCTCTGTGTGTTTAGATAAAAACACAACAGTTTCCCTGCCGCTCCCTCCGGCTGTTTCTGTTTCCTAAAATCCACATTCCTGTAATTTGAATAAACAAAACAAAGAAGCTACAAACACAGAGGCTGCAATCAACAACATCATGTAGTTGTGGGCACGTAATAGAGAGAACACAGAGAAGTGAGTGGTTTAATTCCCTGTCAGTGATCTGTAGTGCCCTTGAGCAACACCACGCTGAGTCACGTCAGGGAACAGTTGTCTAATAGTTGAGGGCAGGATGTGAGCTCCATCCTCAGTGTGCGCTGGGACTCTTTAAATGATTTTTTAATGGTTTTGGCTTCAGGATAAAAAAACAAATTAGTGGCAAATGGGACCAAATTACAATAAATATCCACCCTGAAATAGAATACACAACATTATGCTTAGTGTGCGTCATTTCATTGTTTTAATTTGAATGAGTGAATATATAATTTAATTCCAGCCATGCCCAGAGGTAGGGGACACCAAACAGTTGAAATGATTCAGCAAATTCTCATATTTAAATTTGTATTATTATGTTGTGTATTTTATATCTTCTGGATATCTCAAGAGACAGGAGCTTTTAGAGAAACACATTCAGTTATTTTTGAATGACTGAATGGTTCCCCTGACACCTGCTGCCTACACACAGATCAGTTAAAGACAGGAACATTTAATCTGAATGTGTTCTTACTTTTAGCTTTACTGTCGAGCTACTTCCTGTTTCTAGTCGTGTCCCCTAAAGTCTTGTCGTCTCTAATCTGCCGCTGCAGGGAGACACAGATCCCTCTCACAGGAGCTCAGTGGTTTGAATATTAAGTCGGCGATAAACTGAGAAAAAAAAGGAAATGTATAAAACTTGCAGAGGGGATCGCTGCAGAGACATACAGTACGAAGGTGACCCAAGCTCTCTCACACACACACACACACACACACACACACACACACACACACACACACACACACACACACACACACACACACACACACACACACACACACACACACACACACAGCATCAGGTGTGAATTGTAGGCATCAGCGACATGAATACACCTGCCACCTTGTCTGTACACATTTTTTGGGAAATATCTTCTACTGTCTGACCTAATGTGTGTGTGGTGCGTGTGTGTGTGTGGTGCAGTATGATGCTGCAGTGCATCTCCAGCAGATTACATTTCGTTCCGGTGCTGCAGACTGTCCTCAGCAGAAAAATGATAGCAGTTGACGTTTGTTTCGACATTCATACTTTTAGGTTTTTCTAAAAAGCGCCCTCCCGTGGTCATGTGAATAATTATCGTCCTCTCAAGTAGTTTGATTTAGCTATAACCAATATGCAGTATGTTCCCAACTTTACCCAAGTACTGCTTATAACCAGAAAAGCAACTTTTAAAAGTGTTATAGTAAAAGCTATTTTAAGTAAAGCTATATGATGGATTACCATTAAAGTCCCATCCTGTTCCTGCTGAGGTACATGACGTACTTAAATGATTCCCTGACACCTCCTAGTGAAAGTTCCTCATCAGCATGAAAGGCTTTTTAGTGTGGAATATTACAGAGATTATTGAATGGATGACTGGGAATTTAAGTCCAGACATTTCCCTTTAGGTCGAATTGTGATAACTTTGGTGATCCTTTGCCTTTTGATCTTTATTAGTACAATCTTCAGGTCAACATTTAAATATGTCCTTTACTTTGGTTTATGACCAACTACCTGAAGAACTAATACCATTCCCTGGGCCTCAGCTCTAGTGTGTGTGTGTGTG
>NW_011342138.1:0-1812 GCF_000735185.1 Notothenia coriiceps
CGGGAGGTTTTCACTCAGCGGAGTAAAGAACAGGGGGCAGAGAAGAGGAGAAAAAAACACACGATAACCGATGAAAAGAGGAGATGTGAGGAGGGGAAAATGCTACTTCTGGAGGCATTTCTCTCAAACCAATGAGAACAGAGCTTTTCACCTTTGTGGTGCAAAGGTCAGGTTTCGCCTCAGGCCAAGTCAGCACAGACGCAGAGAAGCAACTTTCCCTTTTTTTCCCTCCATAGAAGCATACAAGTGTGCGCGTGTGCGTGTGTGTGTGTGTGTGTGTGTGTGTGTGTGTGTGTGTGTGTGTGTGTGGGCGAGAGTATGTCTGCATATGTGTGTGTGCCCGAGCTCATACAAATAGTACTGCTGTCAATTGGCTGTTTAACGGCCCAGGGGACTGTTTCCTTAAAGTGCCACCCAGACCCTTACTCTTCGTCTCCTCCACCATCTCTTCTTCACCTCCTTGTATTTTAACCAGTTGGTTTCCACCCTGGACGTATGGATAGGAAAGGGGAGGATGGAGTGTAAATCACAGCGAGATTTTGAAATGATGAGACAGAAGGAAGTGGTTGGATTTCTTTTTGTATTTACTCGAGTATGAGAACAAGTCATTTTAAATGTTTGGGAATAGCCAATAACACCTCAGCTATCACCTACAGCTGTACAACAATCACAGACCATTCAGAACTCTACCAACAACCAATTATTATGAATGAAATATAAGCTACTAATTATTCATTGTTTCTATAATTTGAAGGCAGTGTTTATTGGTTTGCAGTTAAATACAAATATAAACCAAATATTTGAACGTGTAAGAGGAGTTGTGGGAGATAGAAGTCCTTCAATATGTAGGAATAATGGGGTATGATAAAAACAAATCATATCCTAAATAAGCCTTATATTTATTTTCTCCAAACAATAAAGTTGTAACTATAAAAACAGTCAGCAATGGAAAAAGAATAGCTTTAAACAAGTCTAATTCTCTTTGCATATTAACTGAGAAAGTTGTGTTTTCTTTTCACATTTGTGATGCGTCAGAGATGAAATGAGAAAAGTCCAAAACATTAACATCTTCAGCTTCCTGTAACTCTACCCATATTTAGCTTCTATGCAATGGATAGAAGCATTCAGATCAATTACTGAAGTGAAACTAATACCACATGATGAAAGTACTCCATTGTAAGTCAAAGCAAAAATGTCAAGCAAAATACTGTATTCAAATTGGAACGGTCATATTTCCTTTTAGTTTTTAATAATACAATACATACTGGATTATTATTATTATAACTAATGAATCTATGTGAACCGTTAGGAGCTAATTCATGGATGATTTACAGGATACTCAATACTACACTGCATCATTTTCTATAAAGTCATATACATTTGATGTCAGAGCTTAATCTGCGAATTACCACTTTCAGATGATCATGGTGGAGTATTAAAAACACATAGTCTTTATCTGTAGATCTCAGAAACACATGTGTAGGGCTGTAAAGACCACTAACTATCTGTGAGGGAGTGGAACACTTTGACTAACTGATGAATACAGTGAAAGAGGGGAGTGAGTGAAAGAGGGAGAGAGAGAGAGAGGGGGGAGTGAAAAGAGAGGTCTGATTAATAATTGCGAGGCTTCGAGGCGCCGATCTTCTGGCTTCTCACTTCAGTGGGCCGGCGCGGGGATCTCGCCTTCGGCCGTGTCGGTGGGGCTCATTAGGGAACCTCTAGGGACCTGACAGAAAATGTTAGCGGGGTTGTGATGGCCGAATCAGACCCGCCCCCCCCCACCCCTACTCCACCACCACCACCACCACCACC
>NW_011342139.1:0-3164 GCF_000735185.1 Notothenia coriiceps
AGACAGTTGTTGATGCCAATGGAGAGGATCACTTGACTGACTGAGGGTATGGGGGAGGTGTGTTTCTGGAGAATTAGGGTAATATGTCTAAGGGTGGCCCCAGGGAAGCTATCTACTTGGATGGATGGATGGTGGAAAGGAGGGATTCTGGCTAACAGAGAGTCACCCAAAATCACTGTAGTATTTCTGATTGGAAGGGACCATTCTGTGGCTTTGCGGTTGGTATACGGGTGTACGACAATAATTCCTTTACCCGTCAAAAAGCCTGAGTTGTTATGGATTGATGAGGTAGCGGATGATGATGAAAGGGAAGGGGAAGAAGGGAGGGAGGAGGAGAGGGGGGAGAAACAAGTGAGGTCAATGGTTCAGGTGTGGACTGGGAATCCGAAATCCGGGGGGTGGTTGTTGTAGGTCGAGGAAGAAGCGGGCCAGGTGAGGGAGAGATGAGAGGAAGTAGATGGATCTCCGCTACAGTAATTGGGGCTGGGTGTAACAGTTGCGGGGTAGTGGTGGTGAGCAGTGCCACTGCTGGAGGGGGGAATTGGACAAAGTCAGAGGGTGGGTTAAGGGTTGGAGGGTCAGGAGCAGGGCCAATAAGAGAAGTAGGTGCAGTATTGGGTGGCAGAAGGCAAGCAGTAGATATGGGAGGACAAATAATGTCACTGGGAAGTGGAGAGGCAGGTGGGTTGTGAATGTGAAGGTCCGGTCCACTGGTTGGTGGAGGGGTTAGACCCGAAGGGATAAGTAAAAGGGAGGGAGGGCGGGGCCAAGTCCCTCCTGAGGTGGGTGAGGGGGCATCTTTGCCACAAGGACGAGGAGGGGGGCGATGATAGGGAGGTCGATGCGGGAATGACAGGGATAGGAGGCAGGGGATACTTGAAGGAATGGTGAGAGTGTTGGGAAGGCAAGGGGGGACGGAAGGCAATCTGCGGGGTCTCTGGGGCAGTGGTAAGGATGGAAACGAGATGGGGTTAGTGATGTCCAGAGGGGGGGTAGATGGGGGGAGATCCGAGGAGTTGAGAAGAGAGCGTAAAGCTGAAATGGACGAGGGAGTGAGTTTGTTTTGATAACGTTTGCGGGCACATATAATAGCCCTATCAAACGCATCTGGCCTAAAAGGGGGCAAGTCAACACTAAGGAATGTGAGGAGGTCCGAGTAGTGGGTCTTCAGGATTTCCAAGTTGCGCTGCAACCACATTCCTGTGTTTTCCTCAACCAGTTTTAAGGTATGACAGTTAGGGGCTGCTGGTTTTATGAAGGAAGTTAGGAATTGTGCCTTTCTGGCCATACCGGGAGGTGGAGATCCTTGGCGAGCTGCGTCGTCGAGGATTTCCCCATGGTGGATGGCCTGAAGAAGTTTGAAATAGGTTTTAGTTGAGACCATGTCCTCAGTGATAAGAGGTGTCTACTGGGGGGCCCTAGGCAGGAGAGGTAGCAGGAGGCGGGGGGAAGCTAAAGCACTGAATCGGTTATAATAGGATGAAGAAGCCATAAGGAAGGACGGTTGGGTGAGGGGAGGGAAAAGGAATAACAAGGGGAAAGAAAAGGGGGGAGGATGGGGGCAATGCTAAAATTACACAAAGGTAAAATATAGAATATAATATAGAATATAATATATAGTATAATATAACAGGTAAACCAGGAGAAATTAACCTCGGGTGCAAAGATGTGCAACTGTAAATGTTTACAGTAGTGTATTTATTAATAAATTAAAAAGGGAGCAGTTAAAAGCACAGGAGGAAACAAACAATTTAGGAGACCTTGTTATAATGTCAAGCCCTAAGGGTGAGTCCGTATAGGCTGTGTGTAAACACTTTGTTGATGAGTACTCACACAAAGAAAAGGCCAGAAAAAGGCTATCCAAATCCCTTTTGAAGAAGGGCTAGCCTAAGGGCTAGCCTAAGGGCTAGCGGGATTGTAGCAATATCCAAAGTCCTTCGGTTTGCTGTAGGTCAGATGGGAACAAAGGAAGTCCGGCAGGGTCGTTTCGACCGTATTGCAGGAGGTAGATCAGGTAATCCAACTGGATCAGGAATCCGAAGGGTAAAGCTAGTTAGCTTCTGGAGAATTGAAGTTACTCAAAAAAAAGAGGGGGGGGGGCCTGTAATCCAATACCCTCGGAAAGAGGAGGAAGCCCGGCAGGGCCGAGACGTCCTTTGAAGGTCTGGAGGATTAAACAGGATCACCTGAGGCTAAACAGATAGGCTACTCAAGTAGGAAATGTTTGTTTAAGAGAGATCATGTACCAGCATGAATCAATAGGCTCTTTAAAAACAAGGTGTCAAAAAACGTTTAAGTTTCCAACAAATAAAAAGGGACAATAAGGCATAAGGTAGGTTTAAAAGAGGCGAAGTAGCAATAAGAATCAGGGGGGAGAGGTCCCAACGTTTCACCTGAATCGGCTTCATCAGGGGATAAAGAACAGGAAGTGAAGGGCCTATATATAGAGGAAGTAAATGTGGTGTAGTGCTGTAATAGGGCAGCACAATAACACCGCCTTCTAGTTGGCCCAATGGCTGCTTCTAAAACCGGAGGGGGAAGGTGTCATAAAAAGAACATGGGCCCCACTATAATTTGTATAGATAATACATTAGGGATGCACCGAATATTCGGCCGCCGAAAATTATCGGCCGAAAATGGTTAAAAAGGCCCTTTCGGCCGAAAGGGTTCTAGCACCGAAAAAATATCACCGAATGTCAGAGAACAGGGTTACGTTGGTAAGCTAACGTGTTGTTGTGATGACGTAATCAAAACGCGGCGACAAGCACGGCGCGCGACCATGCTCGCGGCTGGCTCACAGCCAACATGTCTGCCGCTTGGAGATATTTCAAAATATCAGAGAAAGAGGCGCGGATTGCGATTTGTAAAACGTGTTCAGCTGACATTTCTCGAGGGGGTGTAACTGCAAAGACTTTCACCACTTCGGGATTACTCCACCACTTGAAATCAAAACACCCGGACAAATATGCGGAGTAAGATCCAATCACAAGCACTGACAGCGAGAGACTGTTCAGCGCTGCCTCATGTGCTTGATGAGAAGAGGAACAGACTTATGGCTGATAAAGCAGAGAAGCTAATGTTCATTAAAAAGAACCTCCCACTTTTCCTTAATAAGTAGACAAGGCTGGCTTATCATAAACTTATCTAGTTCTACATGTCTACTC
>NW_011342140.1:0-2500 GCF_000735185.1 Notothenia coriiceps
TACATAACCATGTGTCCCCTCTGTGGAAAGAGATTCTGAAAGTTTCAGGAAAAAAGATTCTCTCTCTTTTTGTCCTGATCCATTTCTATAAAAACCTGTCCGAAAATGAGTTGATCAGATTTTGGCCACTTTATGATGTCATAACGATTTTTTGGCTTGTGTAACCGTTAGCCAATCAGCAACCAACGGTAACCCCCCCCCCCTTATCACCTGAATCTCCTCCTAGAGCTCCATTGTGTAATTTTAACCACATATCTCTCAGAGGGGCGTGGGGAGGGGCTCCTTATTTTCATCTAAAGTAACAGAAAGAGTAGCAGCACTGGAGCACTGGAAACAGGGCTGAAACAGAGTGGATTATGGGTAATGCTGCAATGATCCGTTGGTGTTTGGAGCCAGTGGCGGACTGGCCATCGGGACGTTCGGGACGAATCCCGATGGGCCGACAATTTACTAGCGGTACCGAGGTGGGCCTGTCGAGAGTCCCGGGCTGATTTTTAGTCCCAGTCCGCCCCTGTTTGGAGCCAAACACTTCAGAGACATGTTTGTATATATCTGAGACCTATAATATATTGATGGAAAACAGTATAATAGGGGACCTTTAAATAAAACTAGGCGTCTAATCAGTGATCCTAAGAACCAGCATCCTTTGTCTTTCGTCCCACCTCACCTTCAGATCACGTGACCCTCCTGAGTAAAAAGCTTGTTGATTGGCTGCGTTATGCGAGCATCCTTCAGGGAGGCGGGGCTTCCTCTGGAGGATTCTTCACAGGGCCGAGGTCACGTCAGGTAAGCAAGCAAAGAGAGATAGTGCACTCAACTCTACGTCATTGTATTTACATTTTAATATAACAAAAATGGTATATTCTATGTATAAAGTATTATTCTATTCTTTATTAGGATCCCCATTAGCACTAGCATGAGCATTGGCTATTCTTCCTGGGGTCCTCACAACAAAACTAAACAGCTCATAATTTCATACAAATTAGAGTGCTATATGAAGTGAACACTAAGATGGTCATCTAATTTTAGCCGTCATAAGGCCAAACAAAAAAATACAAATAATTGTACATAATAATACATACACAACCAAAGACACAGTTCAATTTTACTTTCTAATACTGAGATGATTTTTTAGCAACCTTTTGAAATGTACTTGAGAATTCTCCTGAATGATATAAGTTCATATATTTTGTTTTAGAAGTGAGTTTATATTACAGTGTATTCAAACGTATCGTGTATTCTATGTGTTGTAGTCTGTACTATTGCTTACACTTGTATGCTTCTTCTCAATACAAATATTATATTGAGACACAAATATTGTGTGTTTGCTCTCAGCCGGTGCCGATAGCCGAGCTGGACGGCACGGTGTCGGGGGACTTCTTCACGGTGCTGTGTGTGGGGCAGAGCTTCACGGAGGACCAGTGGATGAACGTCTTCTCCTTCTCCGCGCTGCGCCACTGGCTGCTCACCTACCACTCGGTTTCTAACGGCAACGGCACAGCGGACACTGGTAGGACCTCCACAACAATCACAACATTCGCACTCTACAGATACTCATCGCTTCATGTCATTAAGTTACTTCAGTAGCTCACTTCATGTCCTTTAGAAAGCGTCCAAAAACATTTCCCAATGAAAGATAAGAAGTACCTTTCTAGGCAAACTACCACTTTTTGTAGAAAGCTCTATAAAACCAAAGTAAAGTCACACCGTTATTCCATAATTGGTGTTAAAATACGGAAAAGAGAGGGACTGAATTAAGTTTTTGAAAAGTGTTATTTCTCAACACTTTAATTACAAAAACATATGTTAATCACACACAATCTATATTGACTTTGATTAGTTCAGTTAACCAAAAATATGTATTCAAGAAAATAAAACCAGGCTGTTGTGGTCTTTAGTTCATCTTTAAAATTATTAAATAGGGTCATTTTTATGGGATCTAGTTATT
This sequence comes from Notothenia coriiceps, assembly GCF_000735185.1. Lineage (NCBI taxonomy): Eukaryota > Metazoa > Chordata > Actinopteri > Perciformes > Nototheniidae > Notothenia > Notothenia coriiceps. The sequence goes on from NW_011342140.1 coordinate 1,949, forward strand.
TTTATTTATTTATTAATTTAATTTTTTAACGTATATATCATAAGGTTTGTAATGATTTAGCTGTAACATTTGAGGTTTTTGACTACAAACCAAAATAAATAAATGGGAGGACATTTATTTGCTATGCTTTCTGCCCTCCATCACACCATGACTATTTAAAAAAAATTGTTTTGATGATAATTAGAAAAAAAATACCCACTATATCTTAGTTGCAGTATCGGCCACATTTCTTTCAAACCCTGCAGCCCTAGAGGCAGCATCAGCCTCACATATCCAGCCTAAACATGTCCGCCTCAGATGACCTGCTCTGTTTCACCTCCAGCTCACAGGCTGCAGCTCAGCCTCTCCCTCTCCCACTCCCACTCCTTCTCTAATGGTAAGACATGTCCGTTGGTGGGCCTCCATGTGCATGCGCGTGCATCTCAGACGCTGTGAACAACTCTTCCTCACAGCTGCACTTTCAGCACTCTGAAATGATCCTGACTCACAGCTGATCTAACAAACCGACTCTCCAGGAATCCTAAATCTGTGACTTCTTAACGTCTCTCTCAC
>NW_011342141.1:0-1391 GCF_000735185.1 Notothenia coriiceps
TTATAAATTTGAAAAAAAACACAAAACACATCTCTTTAAATGCAGACAAAATAATATATTCAATAGTTCAAATGATCAGTGAGTCCCATGTCGTAGTGTTTTAGTACTCAAAACGTTTTAAAGGTCTTGGTCTTGTCTCGGTCTCGGACATATAGGACTTGAGATTTGATGTCAAGACCACAGCTGTGGCTGGGGATGTGATTGGATGTAAAACGCCCTGTTTCAAATGCAAACATTTAACGTGACTTCACTGACTTACTTTTAAGCACTCAGGTGACTCCGAGTCTTAGCGCTCATGCGCTGCAATGTTTGTAAACATGGGACTGGTCTATAACCTCACCTCCCTCCTCTGGACTCTAAATAAACACCTTTGAGTGTAAATCTGTGTTCATGTCCTAAAACATCACAGAATCAGTGACAATCCGCTACATTTGCCAAAGCAGCCTACTGTATCAGGCCCCACCCTGTGAGTGTATGGAAGCACACTAACTTACACAGTTCACACTGCCGGCCCTTGAACCCGGCCACGCAGTCGCAGAGGAACGAGTCTGCTCCGCTCACACATGCTCCCCCGTTGTGGCAAGGCACACTGCGGCAGTCCTGTTGCAGTTCTGAAAGACAACAGCTGCCATCAACATCCTCAGCACAGAATCAGTGAGGGTCTCAGCTTTCAGGCCCACTACTCCACATTATCTACAGCTGTTACACCACAACCCCCTTATGTTTACTACTTTCCTCAATGTCTTTTAAGGTACATGTCATCATCATTGATATTTTAATGACATTCAATACACTATAATAATTTAAATGTAAAAGTAGTAGTATTCTTTTTCCAACAGGACATCCATCTGTTGTATACAGTTTAAACCACAGCAGATGGCAGATGTGCCACCAGAACACCTACCAGGCTTCGTTCTTAAACCTTCTTCAATCTCGAGTGCCAGGCTGATTTTGTTTGTTGTTTCTTCCATCTTCTCTAATTTAATTGGCGGGTCAGGTTCTACAAGACAAAACATTTTCTGTGATGAATCAGCGTAAAAAGACGGCAAAACTTGTCTCTTTTTTTATTAAAAGAGGCAAACCCTAGAAAGGAAGCTTATTATAGACTACTGTTATCTTGTGCTTATAGTCTAGACTAGAGCAGTGGTTCTCAACTGGTGGGTCGCGACCCAAAAGTGGGTCGCGGACCCGTTTCAAGTGGGTCGCAGATGTGTGAGTGAAAAAAATAGAAAAAAGAAATTCCTTTTTTTTTCTTTTTTTTGGGAGAAAAAGTCAAACTTATTTTGAAGGCCCGATTTTCTAACGCTGTGCATGCAGTAGGCGTTGGACTGAAAATACCGGAGACCATAAACGGTTTTGAAAACTTCTGTCCTCTTTACTCTTCTCTCTGT
>NW_011342142.1:0-2214 GCF_000735185.1 Notothenia coriiceps
GGGGGTGGCGCCTCACCCGGGGGCTGTTGGTGATGCAGGGGGTCAGAGGCGTGGAAGGAGTAGAGGGCGCAGATTTGGGGTTGGTGGGGCTCTGAGCGGTGTTTGGGAGGGGGTTCGAGCGTGTGGTCTGCAGGGGCTTCTCTGACACTTTGGGCTTTGCGGGGAGGGTCTGCGTGCGGGGGTGCATGAGGGGGGACCCCATCTTTGGGTGGTAGGAGTTTGGCGTCCGCGGCCCCCCGTTGAGGCGCACCTCGTGGTGGGAGTGGGTGGGGCTGCAGTTGGGGGACTGACACAGGTCGGGGGACTGGGGCGGGATGAAAAACCGCCGCGTCGGCTGCGATTGGTCATGCACCCGTTCAGACAGCAGCCAATGAGAAGCGAGGACCGATAAAAAGGGTCATTCCGGTAAAAAAATAAAAAAGCAGAGCAGGACAGAAAGAGGGCGGATGGTTGAGAGGTGGAGCAGGCAGGAAGTGGTGAGAGTGCAAGAAAGAAAGAAAACAGAACATGCGATTAGCAACGTGATTTTTAGCCAATCAGGAGGCAGCAGTGGAGCATTCATGACGCATAAACAGACGGGATGCACCGCGATCAAACTGCTGAATCGAACATATTTAAAATTACTGAGAAAAACTGATTGTGTCTGTTATGTTTTTTTTACCCTGTGAATTTAGCGTTTTTATTGTGAAATTATCATTTTAATTAGTTAATTATATTGTTTTGATTGCAAACGAATATATTTTGTTTTAAATAAAACCATATTTATTTATTGTTGAACCGTCATATTATTTTGTCATTTATTATTATTTAAAAACATCCTTTCTTTAATGAAATGTATAGTTTGTTTTATTGTAAAACCATACAAATTACAGTTGAAATATAACTGAATGACTTAATTATAATATTATTGACTACAATTTCTTTATTATAAAAATATTTGTGAGACCAATTTATTCAGTTGAATCATGGTATTTAGTTGTATTTATTTGTTTATTGTAAAATCCTTTTTTTTATTGATAAAATATAATTTGTATTGTAAAAAAATTCTTTATCATTGTAAAATAATATTTGTTGTTGAAAAAACTGTTTTGATAGAATAACCACATTTAATTGTAAAATAATAAAAACATGTATAGTTAAATTATAATTTTTATTGTAAAACCATATTTCTTTGTAGTAAAAAATTTAATGTCACGTTTATTTTTACTTTATTGTAATCAAAGAGTGATAAAGCATAATTTCAAAATATAAAAAAAGTTTTTAAAGATAACTCCTACAACCTCAAATTATTGTCCAGACATTTGAGAAACCTTTTTCTAGTATTAAACAGACACAACTAAAACTACCTCTATGTTTTTTCTCCTTTAATTTCAGTTTTTTCTTTTAGACAAATCTTATAAATGACTATGGTCTGATACGGTGCATCCCTGATTACCAGCACGTGAGTTAGCTCGAAAGCTAACAGCTTTAGCTTCACCCTCCACCAGGGGGCGGCGGCCAGCAGCATGCAAAGTGCTGACTCATGATGCTGTGGGATGAATGAGCAGAGCTGATAAACATGAGTCAGCACAAAGTGAACCACCAGCTTCACAGAGGCCAAGAAACATGAGTCAGCACAAAGTGACCCACCAGATCCACACGGGAACAGAGGGCTGATAAACATGAGTCAGCAAAAAGTGAACCACCAGATCCACACAGGAACAGAGGCCCGATAAAATGGTGAACCAGCAACAAAACAAACAAACAGCAGGTCCGAAACTTCCATGTCATTAAATGCATAGGAAAAGTGTGTGTGTGTGTGTGTGTGTGTGTGTGTGTGTGTGTGTGTGTGTGTGTGTGTGTGTGTGTGTGTGTGTGTGTGTGTGTGTGTGTGTGTGTGTGTGTGTCAAAAGCTCCTTTTAAACAGCAATATGCTTCCTGCAACAGTGTGGTGACCTGCCCAGTGGGTATTGTCTATTGCTGGGTGGTGATTTGTGTGTGTATGTGTGTGTTTGTGTCAGATGCACAAAACCTGCTGACAGGTAATCAGCCAGACCAAAGCATCACACTGGGGCATAATCACAAGGTCACACACGCGCACACACACACACACACACACACACACACACACACACACACACACACACACACACACACACACACACACACACACACACACACACACACACACACACACACACACACACACACACACACACGACACGACACGACACG
>NW_011342143.1:0-2255 GCF_000735185.1 Notothenia coriiceps
TAATGTGGAGACTACTTTCAACAGCATTTAGACCTTCACGTTAGCAAATAAAACTCATCAAATATTAGCATTAGGGAGGGACCCAGACTTTTTACCTCGGAAATTTAAAATCCTCAACCCCAAACTAATTATATCCTGTAAATTATGTCGAACCAATGAATGCTTCTTACACCAAGGACATAGGCTGTTACGCCAACATATCTAATAGCCTAGTTTAACAAAAAATTAAATGCTAAATATTAGGTTTTTGTTACTTTTTTCAGTCAGATCAGAAAAACGACATGGGGAACTTTTACAGCCAATCAAGCGCTTTAAAATTGTAAGTCATTTGCTGGACTCACAAAGTAAGAAGCCTGTTATCTGGCAATATAAGAATATTTCAATAATACACACCAAAGTAAAACAATTTCCATCTTCATTAACATGTCCAACTCAATAGGTTTAGGTTCGGGAGGTAGAATTTTAAATGGCTCCACAATATGGGGAAAGGCCATGTGTTTGCTGAAGAAGCTGTTAAGTATAGAGACGATTTCACCAAAGAATGAAAACCTTAATTACCTTGCCATGATCGAGTAGCCTACTTCCTTCTTCATGTTATCGGCATGCTCCTTTAACCCTGCGCACCGTAGTGATGATCTGAGCTTCTGAAAGCTTTCTCTGTGAACCTCAACAGGACTTTTGAATACAAAGCACAATGCAACAACTGCCACCGAGGTGTGAGGTGCGTCTTCAAACACCTCACCCTCCACACACACACACACATAAAAACAGACAATACCCAACACCTAAAAGTGCAAATTGTTTAATCTCAGCCACATTTTTACTTATATACAGTGAAGTTGACCCTAATAAACCATAAAATCACTTTCTCTCTCATTTACCTTATTACATTGCAAATTTAAAACATCCGGTTGCTCCACATCGACCCCAGTACATTCATCAAAGCAGAACAGAACTTAAAAAGGAAATAAAAACACCGTAAAATGTACAATAATACAAATGGCGCGCCACAAATCTGCCGTGTCAAAATGTAACCTGTGATGGAGGTCGAGGTTTTTGTGAATTTAGGGCTCCTTTCTTCCTTAGGGCTCCTTTTCCCGTGCACACACACACACTTCCTAAAATCAGGCACCGAAGAGATTGTCTTTTGACACATTTTGCTATCGACTACATACATTCACTTGGGATAGATACACAGGTGTGTGTAGACTCCAAACGCTCACTAAAATAGGGGTCCCAAACAGTTATTGCCAGCTTGCAATTTTTTTTGTTCACATTATAATGAAGCCACTGATGTGTCGATGCGTGCTGTGGTGGGAGATAACGTGTGCCTCCGTGTGTTTTGGTGTGCAGTGTGTATTTCAGGAATCAAACTCATCAAAAAGGCACTTAAATAGGGGAATCTGTTTTTTAGAATTTTCTCTGATGTATGTAACATGAGACTGGGTGCAAGTGGCCGAAGTATGGAGACAATCCATGTCTATGAACATACTCCACTGTCAATGTACGACTGAAACGCAAATGCATTCACACAGTCGCAGTCATACAAACATAATTATTTCACGTCTTCTAAAATAGGTTACTTCAGTAAGTAGTGAGATGTCTCACTTTGGGACACGCAGGGAGGCGCATCCCAAAGTGAGACATCCAAGTTAATGCAGTGAATGAGAATTAACCAACCATTTAGTCTAGATGGTAATAAATTGTTTCTTGATAGGGGAGATTTTTTCTGTGCAAAAGTTCATCTGCAATGTGCAGCCGAGAATTAAGTACACATCCAATCCACTCAGACACACGTCAGCCATGCTTTTCGTCAATCGTTCCCCAAGGAGGTCAAATAAAACGGTCTAATACTTGATTCCATAAGTCATCAAATCCATCTCAAAGCTATTTCATTAAAAAGGCACCAGACTTGTGCCGTGCGGCCGAGTCTCACCACTCCTGTGCTTCAGTTCAAACTAATGTGGAAAGACTGGGTTTCAGTTCGTGAGTGAAAGGAGATAAAAGGAGGGGTGGAGGAGTCTCTCAGGTGAGCATGGGCACGTCGTCCTCTGAAGTGGTGTCCTCCGTCAGCGGGATGAGAAGAACCTCGTCATCTGAGGAGGAGGAGGAGGAGGAGGAGAAGGAAGGGGAGGCGGAGAGGGGCATGGAGTTGGCGGAGGAGGAGGGGGGGGCTCTGAAGAGGGAGATGCTGAGCCCCAGTGTGTGGAAGATGGAGGCCAGAGAGGGGCTGCTGGGGGGGGCGTAGACCGGGG
>NW_011342144.1:0-8884 GCF_000735185.1 Notothenia coriiceps
GTCTTAAACCAGGTAGGCCTACGTTTTTATTATTTATGTTCTATATCGCTAAGTGTGTGATTACACATGTTACGTATCATAGATATAATATTTATTATAGGCTATGTATTGGTGCCGGTGCGTTAAGACCACCTCTAGTGTCGGATTTTGGAGAATGGATTTTGAGTTTTCTCATGGCAGGGACTTTACTTCCTCTTGACACCGTTGGTTATTTACAAAAAAACACCTACATATACTTGTTATTGTGCTTCTGTCTTTCTGTGTCTTTTCATGTGCTCCGTAAACTTCCTCAACGGGGCCACTCGCTCTCTTTTCTTGATCGCCCTCTCACATACAGGAGAACACTTCACTGTCCCGCTTCATTGTAGGATTTCTGCCATGTCTCTACTTTAATTTGACCATCTCTGTTATTGAGTTATGGAATACTAAATAAATAATTAGATACCTTACCGTTACTGCGATCATAAAGAATGATAATAATAAGAATAATGTGTATTGAACTGGTTTAATTAATTAGTGAGTTTATTTAAGGTAATTAGAAGCCCTATTTTATCAGTATGTCTGCACAGCAGTTACAATGGTCAAACTACATTGAATGGTCCACATTTTGTCTTTAATAATTACTAACATTAGATATGTTAATGAGATATGGACCACAAAACAAAAAATGTCCCTGGTTTTCATTTTAAAAATCAAGTCACCGAATGCAAGTAGTTGCCTTAGCTTATTTTGTTGATGATGTGAATTACTGTTCAAATCAGTTAATGTAATAATCGTTTTGGTCTTATATTTTTTTTCAGGGGTAGGCCCTTTTTCCAGTTTAGAGCAATAGCCCCTCCAAATGTCTGTGCACGTCCCTGGTGTGAAGTCATGTTGCTGAATTCAGAGTTTTTATTCAAGACTTGTGTGCATTCAACCTTATGATGAGTGAGTGGACTGAAAAGTGAACTCTTCCTGACTGCCATGCATTACACAGATATAGTCCAGCTATTACTGTGTCTGGCAGTCAACCAGAAATCATAGAAACCATTTATTACTACAATAAACTGAATTGTATTTCACTGTACAGTATTTAATTTTACATTCTGTTCTTGTTTATCTTATTCTATTTACATGTACATAGACTCCTGCATTTAGTTGGTCACTGAGCTCATTGTATTCTTGTTTTTTTGCCTGTATATAGTTTAATTCATCTGCATTACTTGCATATTAGTCTCACAACATAATCTAGTGCTATTTCATTTATACTACATTTGTTCTTGCACTTTTTTTTAATTGTTATTTAAAATTGTTTTATAGTTTATTTCCTATATCTAGGACTTAAGGTTTTCATTGCCATAACTACACTCTAGTAAATGCATATGACAATAAAGCCTTTGAATGTTTGAATCCTGGTTACATTCATGGCTTTTAGTTCTCTGTGTTACATATTACAATATTAAGGCATGAAACCACTATTCTATTGTGCCACATTTCAAATAAAAAATAACAGTTCTTAGTATATTCACATTCAGCAGAGAGTGCTGGTCTGACACGTATTTAAGTCAGACACAAAAACCTGCTGCACACTAAATTATTGATTGTCTGGAAATGTCACATCACATCACAACGTGTGTGCTTATCACATGGGAGAAGGGCCCGGCATGGGAAGAAAAGAAAGGCTGTTAATCAGATTTAAAGAACCACTCTATTCTGATATGACTTTGCTCTTTTCTGCATTTCACTTAAATGTCAAAGCACACCTGAGCCGAGTCAAGGGCAAACAAATGAAGACTCCTCTCACGCCACACTTTTAAAACAGGGGAAAGAGCCGGTCAACATCACGCTTTAGTGATTCTCAGTATCTGCTCACTGTATGATCGTTGGCTGCTAATTGTTCCGAGTGCAAACGGGCACCAATCAATAAGCTAAAGGACCAACACACAGTGTGTCAGATGAGAAGGTTCTAGATCATTTCCCCCTGCTGCACCTGATGATTCAAAATCCAGGAAGGCATATTTCTCAGGTTTTGCCTCTGGGATCAATCTTTGAGGACATTCAGACAATACTCCTAATGAAACAGCCTCTCAGTGTTCATCATAGGTTTATTTCTAACATCACATCAGGTGTTGATGAGAGACTCAATCCAAACCAACAGTGCCCCCTGTTGTTCAACTCATGCTAGTCCCTAGACTCAGGATTTGTATAATAATAATAATAATAATAATAATAATAAAGCTTTATTAGTATAGCACTTTTCATAAGCTCAGAGGGCTTTAACACAGTACTTATTCAAACGGAGAACAAGAAAAGCACCTCAGATCAGATCTTTGGAAACATGCAGCAAAGCAACAGTAATATAACAGTTCAAGAGACACAAGGAGGTAAAAGGTATGATAATACAAATAGAATACAGTAAAAATAAATAGTGATCGCTTAAAGATAAGGGAACACATAAGATATCAATATCAATCAATTCAACTAAATATAAAAACCTATAAAATAAACATATAATAAGATCAAATATATTAAAAATAATAATAGTAAAAACTTTAAACTAATTATAATAAAGGCTAAAATATTAAAATACCAACTTTTAGGAAATTTGATTAATAAAACTTAAATAAATAATAAAAGTAAAACTTATAACATAAATAAAACAATTTAAAAATAAGTAAATAATAAAGACTAAGATACCATTTGAAAGAGGGGTGTCGCTAATAAAAAGTGAATCTAAAGTATACTATACTATATATACTACTATACTATTCAATACTGAAACTGTAATATTTGTAGTCAGCCAGTGTAAATGACATCTTAAAAAGACAATATTAGCCCTTATGAAGCCACTGATTAACATTTGATCACAGATCATCTTCAACAGGGAGTCAACATGAAAGGCAGAATGTGAAAGTATGGTGGCCTCATGGGACATTTGGAGAGTGCACGCATGGAGTCAGCAGAAGGTCAGCCTGATTCCACAGAGAAAAATCACACCATTAAAGTATGTACATGAATAATAGAGCAGCTGACAGGAAATTAACAAACAATGATGACCCAGTCAAGCTTCTGCCTCGTAAACTCATCTGAGGAAACTTCACACCCCTCTCTGATGCCATCACTTTCTCTCAGTCTTCTTTGAATGTGTGTACTGCTGCCAGAGCCTGTCCAGGGCAAACAAACACGCTTGCGGCTGGGGAGAGAGGAGTACAGAAAGTGTGCGAGAGAAAGAGAGCAGAGGCAGGAATTACTGCTGTCGGTTTGCGCCTGCATTCTAAATAATGGATGAGATTCTCCAATGAGATAAAACCAAAACTCCATGCCGTTACAAGGACATGGACTGCCATGAATACCAAGTACCCTGTGTGCTTTCATTTGGTTTACTGTGTGATCATGCGAGCCTCCTCCTATCACAGGTGCCTTCAGAGTGGTGTGTATCCTCACCTGTGTCTCCTGCACTCTAATGAGCGGCTGCTGCTCTGCTGTCACAGAGAAGCTACATCCATTCTTCATGCTCCTCTATTCTCCCATGCACCATGCTGTTCTCATATTCTCTCCTTGATAACCTACCTCCTGTTTACTTATTTATGTAGCAAGTACAATGGAAGCATACTGATCTGCCAGGCCTATAGATTCTGATCAGTGTTGCCATTGATTTTGGTGTTAGGGGGGTTGAGTGTTATTGTTGTTGTGTTCGGGTTGAATCTGACTGATTCACCACTTTCATCAACCAAAAATATTGTGTTTTACATTTGATTGCTTCAAGGCCTTATGATATTCTCCACAGTAGGCTTTGGAACATATACAATTGCTGAACACCAATTTCATTGAATTTTGAGAGGTTTAGTGAACTTTTTTCCACCCATGATATTCCCGGTCAAAAATGACCGCCATAGGAAATGAATGGGTAACCCAGATTATGTTCATCCATCAGAGAGAACACACAAAACGACATCCATGTTCATTTTGGAATACATTTTCAGTGTCTATACTTTGTCTATTCCCTGCAGTTATTCATGCAAACCAGCAGTGTGAGGCATTGCTTACAGCTTCAAAGGGTGTACCATTTGGCTGTGATTAATGGTGCTTGTGTTAAAGTAAGAGCAGTTCAAACAGACCGCTCACATTTGACCGGGAACACCTAAGTAAGAAATGAACACGACAGGAGGGGTAAACATTTGGGATTCAATTGTGTCTAAAACCAGCTGATGATCATGATGAAATTCTCCGTAGCTGCATGTATCAGTCAGAAATAGACAAAGATGAAGTTGATCAGGCCATCTCTCCAGACCGTGGCCCTTTGGCTTCACCCTGACACTGTAGATCAGGCTGAGTGTCAGTGATGCTGCTCTCACTCTGACCTCCATCAGCAGACTCCTTCCTAAGAGGAGCTGTCTGAGTGATTCAAAGCCTGCTAAATACAAGGGCCACATGCAAATAGAAATGTACTGTATGATATAAAGCATTTCATTAGGGTAAGCTTTGTTTTACAGTCAGGTTAATGATATGAACACGATCATTATTCATTCAATTCAGAAGAGAGAGGAGCAGCAGCTCCTGACCCCAAATGATACAATATTTTATTAAAACCACAAGAAATGTATTATTTTACAGTAAAACACCTACATTACACACATGCACAAACATGACCTGTACACATTGTGGTGGGAATTCTTGCAATGAACCGGTGAAAGAGCGGCCCCTTGGAGTCTTTCATCATCTTTTGCAGAGTCACACAGCAGACAGAAATCAAATGTCTCCACAGCCGAGTGCAACAACTCTAACTGAGTCTGCTTTTAAACAGTTACAACGAATACATGTCATCAGATAACTGACCCCTGACCATGTCCCTGGTCCCCCCCCCCCCCCCCCCCTGTGTGGCACCTTGTGACTGGTCTTCTACCTGAGTGATATCTCCACCACATTGATCTACTATCTTCTGATATGTAAGGCTTACAGAGTAGGCTATTGTTATTTATCCATCACCGTAGCATTCTGTCCGAGGACACTGCAGGTGACCTGGCAGCCCTCCAGCATCCAGACCACACTGCATGTTCTCCTCTTCTTTTTGGTTCGTATAGGACTCTTTTCGCCGACCAGCCGGGTGACCATCTGGTTCCCGAGTTACAGCCACCCCAAAAAGAAATACAAGAAGACTCACCACTTAATAAATGTGGGACAGTTTATACATTGCTATCAAAAGGATGTTTCTGACCCCCCTTTTCATTTGGAATCCTGTTTTTGTAGCTTAAACCCTCATAGAGATGTGTGATTGAAGGCGGTCCAGTCTTCACTGCAGCTGATGGACTGACTCAGCTTTACCTGATGAGAGCTGACAGGTGTGCTCAGCAGTCCATACTGCACACACTCAGTGAGGATCATCAGGCTCCAAATGCACACATAATTACACACAGCACAGCACATGGTGGGAGCAGCTAATGAACCCTGATACATAAAACATGTGCAGATCAGCTTACAGATTATTGACTTCATAATAAATACACGTGTGGTGTTTTAATAAAGAAATGTATGACAAACGTGAGAGGCTTTTTTACTTTATAACAACTCAGCTTAGTTTTTATGATTTTTTAAGTCTGAACACCTTCCATCCCTTAGCTGAAGCATGGACCAACCGCTGTGACTGCCCTCTGTATAGTGTGAGCTACACAGGACGTACTCTCTGCTGCCCTTACACTGCTGCTCTCTGTTCCTGCAGTGGAGACTCGTCCTCTGTCTCACACTCCTCTGCTACTTCAGGAAGCTGGAGCATGGTTAGACAAGCCTTTTCTCTGTCTTCACCGACCGAGTGTAGAACATTTTTCAAATGTAGTACTAAATACATTCAATCAGGTATTGTAAGTACTTTGTTGACATGTTCTTACTTTGAGAATTTCCATTTATCGCCACTGACTTTATACTTCTACTCCACTACATTTCAGAGGCACATTTTAACTCCATTACTGTTACGGTGGGTGAAGCAAGCAGGACCCAAATGCAGATTACACTGATATTGCCTTTATTTCAAGGATAAAATAATAACTTGGACAAAACAGGACACTCACCGGTGAACTCAGTCACAAACAAAAGACGAATCAACACTGAACACAGGAAGAGACAAGACTAAATACAGGGAGGGGTAATCACAAGACGAGAAACAGCCGGGCAGGGGAGGAGAAACACAAGGGCCACAGGTGAACATAATCAGAAAATTAGACACACCAGGGAACTAACGACAGGAGGAAAAACACAGGGAAAAGGACCAGAGGAAAACAATACAAGGAGGAAAACATGACAGGGAGAACAGCAAAACACCCAAAACAAGACATACAAAACGTGACATAACACAATAATCGTAACAATTACATTTATTTCAGCACTCACAGTTAAAACTAATCTCCAGAGCATTTCAAGTATCTAAAATCGACAGGTCTACAATACTAAAATGCTCTTAGGTGTTTAAAAACAGTATAATTTAACCACAAATGCATCCATAAAAATGTAATGAAAATATCCATTCTGCATCACGAGTACTTTTGATAAGTGTATCACATTGATCTAATAATACTACTTTTTGTACTTTCAGTATATTTTGATGCTAATACTTTTGCACTTTTACTTAAGGAACATTTAGAAATCAGGAATTTTACTTTAAGTAGAGTATTTTAAGACCATAGTATTTGTACTTAACTTATGTAAAGGATCTGAGTACTTCTTCCAATACTGGTTCTTCCTGATGTCTGTGCCGATCCTCCGCTTCCTTTGCCTTTTCACTGCTGTGCAACACATGGTAAGAATCTTAGAATTTGCGTTCTTTTTTTCTTTAATGTGTTAAGGTTTCCAGATTAATTGCGAGCGTTAATGCGTTATCGTTGACAGATCTAGTTTATATTTATATACATTTGAGCCAAGTCTGGTTCACACTGCACATTAACCTTTAGAAGCAGCAGGGGACAGGTCAGTAATCCAGGTAAGAGAATACATACTTCTAAAATGTGAGTAGGCCTTTAACTCACAGCACTAACAACTTACTGAACTTACTCAGAGTGAAAACTAAAAGGTGTGTAACTGGCGATCATGGCAAAGAAACTCAAATCAATCTTTCTAACATGTCCTCCTTTACATTACCAGAGTACTGTAGACCATACAGTGAGCCTCAAAGCGTGATAACTTCCTCACAGTAATAACTCTCTGCTTTATTTTCCTCTACATCTCTGTGTGTCGACAGCAGAGCATCACTCAGCCTGTCATTTGGGAGCATCACTGCCAATAAAAGTTACTGTTACTGCTGCACGACACACACACCACACACACACACACACACACACACACACACACACACACAGTGCTTCAAGGCTGTGCAGCCCCCTCTGTGTTTTCTCATTCTGCATTTCTTTCAGTGTCTGCTGCAGCACATTCAGCAGGTGGGATTGACTGATCAGCTGTCAGTGTTATTGTAAAATGGAAACAAAACTGACAAGCCTATATTGAAACCTGCAGAACCGTGGTTTGATAAACAAATCACATTGTGCAAGACAAGGACAATTTTGAGCAACTGATCGACTTCAATTCTTCAATCGAAGATATGCAGAATGACATCTTTTGAAAGAAAAGCCCTGTAAAATTCTTAACCATCACTGGATTATTAGAGATTATCATTGTAAAAAGGGGTCTTGTTTTACCTCAACTGTCTAAGAGAAGAAATTGGTCATTAAAAATCCTATTTAAGTATTTAAAAGGACTTTTATAAACCCCTATAAACCATGTAAGTACCACATGAACATCCACCATACCTGTAGGAACATAAGAAGTGATCCACAGTAAAAAAATAACAACATTATAGACCAAAATAAAAACACACTACAGCCATAAAGTATGAATATTATGGGAGTATGTTTGCAGGGCTGGTGGCTGATGTGTCTTTGATGAAGGGTGTGTCGGCCTCTGATTTCCATATAAAGTCCGGCTGTTAAATTATTTGCCAATAAATGTCACAGTGAGTCTACAAAACATTCAAGATGTAAAGCTGATTTACATTTTTCTACAAAATGACATGACAGCTTCTGGCAGCAGAGCAGACTTTTGTCCTGGAGCATAGACTTACATTTCTCACATTTTGATATGGAGCCAGTGTGTTGAAAACCTGATCAACCAATGTGTGATTCCAATGGTTTCAGAAAGCTCCAGTTACATGCCTCTGTGAGTTTAGAAAAGTACAGTATGTGATTGCTTATGCTCATCAAACCCTTTCAAATATCATTAATAACTTTGGCTTTTATCCCATTGAAAACCAAACTATATATAAGTATAGTTTATTGCATCTTATTGTCATCTACTGTCATGCGTAGTTTTAACGGCATGAATTATAATAACATTGTACATTAAAAATGCGTTTATATTAAATAGTATGACACCAAATGAATTAATATCCAATTGGTTAATTTTCATGATTCCATTTATGTTTTTATTAAAGCTAATGATTAATAATTGTATGCTTTGAGAAAAGTAATTTTTGTCAAAAGTAAGTCAAAATCAAGTTTAATAAGCTCAAAGTAATGAGTTTTCAACAGTCTAATTCAACAGTCTAATTCAGGGCTATTCAATTACACATTCAGTTGGGCCAGATTTTAGAACTACAAAATTCAGCTGGGCCAGACATTCAGCGGCCTGTAAAAAGCGGGTAATGACAAATTTTAAGCCAACACATATTACTGCGATGAAAAACATGACATTTTTATTCATTGTTCATCCAAAAAAGGTACGTCAAAAAGTGCATAAAAACACAACAAATTAGCATTAATTTAACAGAACCAGGCACATCACAAAGTGCATTTAACTGAATACAATAATAGCAGTCTTAATAAATGTCCTCACATGCAAAATAAAAAATTGGATACATATGACACAT
>NW_011342145.1:0-10512 GCF_000735185.1 Notothenia coriiceps
TGAGTAGGGCAGCAACAAACAATTAATTTGATAATCGATTCATCTATCGATTAATGAAACGATTAATCGACTATTTGGACTATTATGCCTTGCACAATTTCTCAAACGCTCTTACAGTATTTAGCCATCAACTTTTAGATTTAGCTTGAGGTTGTTTTAGGCATGTGGAAACTAACAATGAAGACAATAAAGATGAATACTTGATTCAAAAATACATATATTATTAAATTAACTTAACACAAATTTGAACAAAATTAACATTGCTTTTTATTTAAAT
The DNA here is from genome assembly GCF_000735185.1 of Notothenia coriiceps. Taxonomy (NCBI): domain Eukaryota; kingdom Metazoa; phylum Chordata; class Actinopteri; order Perciformes; family Nototheniidae; genus Notothenia; species Notothenia coriiceps. The sequence goes on from NW_011342145.1 coordinate 278, forward strand.
TAAATAAATAATATTTCACATCAAAAGAAACAACAATGTTTTAAAAAATTGTATTAAATAATGTGATAACATAATTGTAAACAGAATAGCTGAAACTTTAACAAAATAAATAACTCTAATCATTAACCCATGTTTGTATAATTGAGTTAACTCCGTGTGTTGCTGCTAGCATACATAACACCTGAGGTGGAAACGTTATTCGTGGATGGGGCTACAGAGCTGCTAGAAAGACAGTGGAACCCGATGCATTCCTCCGTCTGAATGTGGTGCACTTTTGCTAAATGTTTAGACAAATTGCTCGAGTTACCGCCCTTACATGCTAAACTCTTATTGCACTTTTGGTAACGAGCATTGTCCACATCGAGACGGGTAAAGTTTAACCACACCTTGGAGCGCTTCTCTCCGCCATCCCCGCAGTGTAGCAGCTGAGTGTGTGTAAACTGCCCCGCCCCCTCGTACACAGACGGGGAGAGAGATCTAGTCTGGATTGGAAAAATCGAAAATACACCATAGACGCATTTGTTTGTCTTTTTGCATATTAAAAACGAGTTGGTGACACTAAGACTGCGATATAATGTTTTTGTAGCAATAATAGACCACATATATTTTTAAATGTCAGTACCGATAACGTTGGAGCTTAACGGCGCGTAAAACACACGTGATGACGTCACCAAGAATCGACAACTGAATTAGTTGACAACTAATTTGGTCATCGATTTTAATCGATTAAGTCGATTAGTTGTTGCACCCCTAATTGTGAGCATGTGTGCAGACTTGTGTTAGCATTACGCTTAAAGCCCTGCTCCACCTAATTTAATCCCTTTCTTTTTAGAGGGAATGTTTCAAATAAAGTCTGTATGTAGTGCCTGCTATTCATTTATATGCTGTTACATGCAATATCTTACATGTTTGCATAATTGTTAGCATTGCAGAAATGTTTCGTTTGACACAAATCAGCCGATGTTGTAGCAGTACCTCCTTGTTTGAAGGCAGACGTACAGAGGATGTGACCTTGCCTGATCCAAAGTTACAGAAAGAATATGAATTTGAAAAGGAGAGTAAATGAAGTGAATAAGAAGTTAAGTTGAAAAACTGTGGAGTGTAGCTTTGAAACTAGTATGAACTTTGCTCTAACAAGACCTTAGTTTCTCTGTTAATCTTAAACTATAGTCTGGACAAAAGGACGTCTGTCAATTAAATGTGCCCTTTATAATGACGTCACTTGAGTGGGCCAATGCTAAACTCAACATTACACAATATGACAGAGAAATGCATCAGTAATCAGATTAAATCAAGAAAACAGGCCATGTGTCTCAGCAGAACAGGCTTTACCACTGAATACACACTTATACACACCAACAGGAAGTTAGTGGTCCTGTATGCAAAACAAACACTTATCTACAGGACAGCCATATAATGATAATGCCAGCTCATACTCTACCACAGAACGGCTGCTACTTTGCAAGTGCGTCAATGTGGCTTCATTTTTTACATTTTGCATATAGTGTGCAAATTGTCAGCCACACTGCAACAAAGACCAGTTGTTCAGCCATGCATCATGCTTCCGGACAACTTATTACAAAATGCATACTGTTTTACATCTAGGATTGAACCTGTGAAATGGCTTAGCTTAAAAAATGTGCTTATGGTTTGGAAGAGATGACACAGTATAGTGGGGGGCTGTGTTCCTGGGAGGTCTCATGGTCATCATTATGGCAGAAGATTAAAGCAGGCAATGACACAGTTAAACATATATAAAGTGTTAAGGGGTAGTTAACAACATGTAATTAAACTAGTAGTTTAACTACATTTTGTATTGAATCAATTTACTTTTTGGGCATTTAATGCGTAGTCAATTACTGAAACTACAAGCAATTTGGGCCATAAAAAGAAAGGAAGGGTTTTATTATTTATTTATTTATTAATGCTTCTATACTATGGACGAACCTGCCCCTTTCGGGTTTAAATATAGGTTAGGTCTTTATTTGGGTTTATGCACTGGACATTTAATTAATTTGAGTGGCAATCTTTGTTTTTTATATTAAAATTGCTATTATTTTGTATCATACAATGACAATTTACATTTCGTTTTAGTTTTTCTAAGGAGCTTGAGTAAACCAAATGAGATCCCCATGCTATCATTGTTATAGTTCAGGTTCTGTAATTGGCATCGTGCATGCTTTCAAAGCTTCCCTAACACTGCACATATTAAGAGTTGTAATGTAAGACGTGATCATAACATTCAAGAGCATATTAGTGTTTGTACAATAACTTTTTAACCTTGCAATTTTGAGAATAATAGTCTCCAGGGTGAGTTGATAGAATTTTCTGACCTTTTGGAATATTGGAGGGACGCTATTCACCTAAGATCCTTCCATGTGACACACTTTTCTGATGGGTTTCTAAAATGTTAGTAATTTTTTATAAATAAGAGAAATTCGTGTTGCATATCAACTTAAATGAAAACCAACAAGTGAAATCCCATAATGTCTTCTCCTCAGAGGACAGACTTTTGGGAAGTCCGATCATTGGACATTGGCAAAAACTTGCTAGCAGCTTCACAATGCACTGTTTGCAGATACTGTATATTATATAATTATTTGTCTTACCTTGTTGGAGGCCATGTCGCTGACGGACCGGTACGTCTGGATGGTCTCCAGCTGGTCCAGACACCAGTCCAGCTCCTCCATGGTCTCCATAGCCAGCTTCTGGTAGGACTCATCTGCCAACAGACACATGGACACGTAATCAGGCCCGAGAGGATCCATGTCTATAGCGGAGCCCCCTGACACCATTCGGGGAGGTCCGAGGGTCCCGGCGTGGCTCTTTCTAACAGAGGACTGACCCGCGGCACATCCGTGAGACGCGGAGGACGAGGGGGGGTGTGTGTGCACACACAGCTCCTTCATCTTGTTACCCGCTGCCTCCTCAGAAAGTTCAGGGAACTGGGTCTCCCAGACAGACTAAGAGCTAGAGTTACTGTTTGCAGACTCTCCCCGTGTCCCCTCTAGCCCCTTGCTCTCGTGTGCTCTTCAAACCCCCCCCCTACTCTGTCTGGCTCCCTCCCGCCCCTCTCTCTGTATCACCCTGCTGAACGAGTGGCGTGCAAACCAGCAGTCTGCTGCCTCCTGCTGTCCCCCCCAACTCCCCTTTAATTCAACACACATATAAATCATGTCTACATGCAGGTACACAAACCCTCTGAACTGCATTAAAAAAGGCCCCTTTTTGAAATGTCGATTGCGTGGCATTCTTTTCTTGCATCTGGCTCTTCTAAATTAAGTTTGGTTGAAATAACAATTAACACGTTTTTGAAGCTTGGACTTTTTTCATAAGAAGCTTTAGTTGACCAAATGAGATCCCTATGCTTTCTATATTTTAAGTAGTTCCTGCTCTCTCCCCGCATTCAAACACATAAAAGTATTTGTACATGCAGATATAGTACACAAACCCTCTGTTTAAAAAGGGGCTTTTGAGTCAAGGCAACCCTCTGGCTGTTTTTTTTTTATACTTTCATTTGAACAACTGCATTTCAACATCGTATATACTAAAATGATTGGGGAAAGGGAAAGGGGAGGAACACCTACATTTACTTTCTGTAAATGCATTTTGTCACTGCTGCAAAAACAATCGCTCCAATTCCTTCTACTTTTCAAAGACTTCCTTTCTTAAACAGGAACTCTAGGGTTGTACTGAATTGCAGCAGCACACAGCACCATGCTGCAAAAACCTCTCGGAGGGAGAAAAAAAATGATATCAAACAACAAATACTGTGTTTGCACAAGCAACACGAGAGGCAAACTTTGACTCCCTGAATTTGGGGGAGGGGGGCCATGTCGGGGTCTCACTGTGTGCCAAAGAAACCAAAGCACTTCCTCTTTGGCCCTGAACAGTAAAAAACATGGAGCGGAATGACTGAATTACAGAGTGTCTGCTGAGAATAATGATATCTGTCATTCGATGAGGAAGCTCCATCGTTAGCAGCTCTGACTCATGTGGCCACAAGCTTAAGAAGGATGAAGAGGAGTTTATGAGAAATGCACTGAGTTGATATTACAAGAGGAAACTAATTAGGATGTGTCGTCCTCTGGTATACCAGGGAGAATGTTGATCCAACACATTTCTGCCCGGAGGGAGTGAACGCCGAGCGCATCTGGATCTCCCCACCTTCCTTTTTCTAGGGAAAAGACTGATCTCGACTTCATAGGGCTTCACACATGGAAGACATTTACCCCATATGCTTAGCACAACAGGACAGCCAGCGTGCTGCTCCCCAATTTACGTCAATAAGCTGGATCAAAGCACTTCAAAGCCCAGCGATGGCGTACAGACTCTGAACCAACCGGTGTTCACTAAAGATCTTAAATGAAATCTCAAACGATATACACAGTCAAGGGAACATCCCACCATTGAAAGATATTAGAAACAGTGACTCTTCTGAACCACAAAGGACAGTTAAGTCTTGACTTAAAAAAAATATCGAAATTACACAAAAGCGACTTCTATCGCTAGCCTCATTCCTCAGGTCAGACCAATTTTTCCTTTATTTGAGCTCCAGGTTGAAAAGAACCCTTGGCTACAATATGCCGCCAAGGTTTGCGGTTTAAACTATTCACAAGAACCACTGGCATCCAAGCCATGTAAAAGTAAGTGACACAGAGCAGAGCATCAAAGCAGCTCATGCACAAGGCGGTGAGCTGTTAGGACCGGGTATACACCAACGTGCGGCCGGCTTGAGCCATAGGGGCACGGGACGATGCCAAGAAGGTGGGACCACATCCTGCTTCCGTTCCCTTCAATGAGAGAATATAGACATTTTTTTAACAGGGAAGTCGGGAATCATCAAAGGCTTGACCGGGACACAGATCATTCCGAAGCTGGCGGCTGATTCATACACACAGTCCAGAATCTGATGACAGTAAAAACCCTCAGATGTAGACTAAAGTTTATTGGTGTTGCTGGCTGGATGCCACTTGCCTATTCCACATTTTCATCAGATATGTTCCTTAAGGCAACAGCTGGATGCTTCTCACACATGACTCATTATCGAGGTTGGGTTGAAGTAAGTTAAACAAATTGTGTGCACATATTAGTAGATGGTACTGTTGAGTCCATCGTTACCTCTGGCTGATCACACAAACAGTGTGCTAACTGGGCTGACAGACAATTCACAATGTCACCAGTCAAAAGTGGCGTGACGCACTTTCAGTCTGAAAATCTGCCCCCAGACAGAGCGAGCGAGGTACTTTTCCAGCCTGTTTTTACAGTGGAAGTCTTTTCTTTTTTTTACTTCGTTGAGTCCTAATGCTTTGGCCATATGCTGGAGGCAGCTGAGAGGACAACAGAGCTCAGTGTGCAGACAGACCCCGTCTGCCTTTTCCCTCCAACTCTCTCCCCTGTAGGGCCACAAACCGGCCTCTGTGAGAGCCATCAACTGCACCAACGAGCGGGGCCGAGCTCAAACATCCCCCCACCTCCATTCCCGCCCGAGACACCTTCCGCTCACATCCACCTCACACTGCACCTCTCTGTGTTCTCTAACTCCCACTCCCCAAAAAAACCTGCTTCCTGGGCTGTCTGGTTGATGTCGGTGTGCAGAGCTGGACTTCCTCATCTATTATAACACTTACTGATAAGTGTTGAATAAGTAAAAGTATTAATTCCAGAATGACAAATAACACTACGAATAAAAGTCCCGCTTTCAGACATTTCAATAAAAAGTGCAACAGTATTATCATAAATCACTCATATTTGATCCTATAAGACATTTGCGTGACAATGTCATAATTGCTGTATTCACCTTTGAGTCAAAGCCAGGATTTGATTTTTAACGTGAGCAACCTTGACATTTGCTCAGCATACTAAAGTAATTTAGGCCAGGTGAACATTTGTGCCAAATTTAAAGAAAATGTAATTAAAAGGCTTTTCTGAGATATCAGTCAATAAAATGTGTTTTTCCAAACTGAATTCCAACAATCTGAGGGCTTGAGCCTCTTTAGCCCAAAAAAGTGTAGTTCGTTTGGTCCAATAGTTTGCAAGAATTGCCTTGGATAAAAGATAGAAATAATAAAGACTCACTCACAGTGACAACCTAAATAAAAAATCAATTGGCAGGGATGATTAAAAGAAATTATTATGCTGATTTTCAGGTTCATATTTGTACTTAGTGTCTCTACTGTGACATGTCTCCTTGCTTTAATGTTCAAAAAGCTCTTTATTTTCTCATACTGCCTGTGCTGCAGCATCTCTTTTCACCCTCTGTCTGAAACCAGAGCCCAGTCTGCTCTGATTGGTTAGCTGGCCGGCTCTGTTGTGATTGGTCAACCACTTAAAAATGTTTCCCCCCCCCCCCCCTAGCCTATCAACGTACAATTGTTGGAGCGCTACCAAAGAAGGAAGCAAGTGTTCCATAGGAATGGTGAATAAATTGAACAAATACACTAAGGGCCCCCTTCCCCTCGATTTCTCAATCCCTCCTCCTCGACTCCTATCCTCAAAGATTTAGTCCCCGCCCACAGGAGAAGCGAGCGGAGGACGAGGAGGGGAACCGAGGGAGAGAGGAGGGAAGCAGCAGGCGTTTAGAGAAATGAGAACTCCTCCCCTCTGAGCGGTCATTTTAAAGACGTCCATTAATGAATTGAAACACAAGCAGCACTCCTGATGGACCAAGATGTGTTTCATGAACGACTGTATATATTTAACTTTTAATTCCAATTCACAGTGCGGGTAAAATGAGAACAATAACAGGCTGTTACAGATGCCGGAACATATACACACAAATATATTTATATAAATATTATACATTCAGATTCCAAACAGTATGGAGCTCTCATAATAACGTAACATATCTAAGGACTGGATAATCCCCCCTCTCTCTCACACACGACACACACCACACACACACACACATCACACACACACACACCAACACACACACACACACCACACACACCAACACCACACACACACACAGCACGCACGCACGCACGCACGCACACACCACACACACACACACAACACACACACACACACACACAACACCAGCACACACAACACCACACAACATCACACAGACACCACATACACCGAAGAAAAAACAATGTGGAGCGGCACTCACCACTTCATAAGGAGTTGTAACCGGACAGTTTTCGAAATCCCTGTTTGTGTCCCCCCAACTTTACAAATAGGCCCCCATGTGTATTATATTTGTACAACTAGGCTTATATTAATAGAAAAGGTCTGCTCCTCCAGCCTCCTCTCTCTGGTCTCTCGCTCACAGAGGCTGTGTGCTCCTCGGTGGCGATGAAAGACGGCTTACCGTTAAAATAATAATAAACAGTGGCCTATTTGTAAAGTGGGGGGAAACACAATACAGGGATTTCGAAAATCGTCACGGTTAAACTCCTTTATGAAAGTGGTGAGGTGGCCGCTCCATTGTTTTTCTTTCGGTGTGGTGTGTGTGTGTGTGTGTGTGTGTGGTGTGTGTGTTGGTGGGTGTGTGTGGTGTTGGTGTGTGTGGTTGGTGGGTGGGGTGGTGGTGTGGTGTTGGTGGTGGTGTTGTGTTGGTGTGGGTGGTGTGTGGTGGTGTTGGGTGTGGTGTTGTTGGGTGTGGGTGTGTGTGTGAGTGTGTGTGTCCCAGAGAGAGGGGGGGAAATATCCAGTCTCTGATAGTGACGTTATTAGGAGAGTGCTCTCATACTTGTTTGAATTGAAATTGAATATATTTAAATAAATATATTTTGTGTATAAGTCCCGCATTGATAGCCCTGTTATTGTCCATTAAAATACCGCACGTGGAATGAATAAAAAAGTAAATATATAAGTCGTCATGAACACATCTGCATCAGAGTGCTGCTGTGCCTTCCTGTCCATCCATTAATGGACGTCTCTTTAAAATGACCGACTCAAGGAGAGGAGTTCCTCATTTCTCTAACGCTGCGCTCCCCCCTCCTCTCCCTCCTCGGTTCCCCTCCCATCCCTCCGCTCCATCTCCTGTGGGCCGGGACAAGTCCCTTGAGGATACGGAAGTCGAGGAGGGGAAGTAGAGAAATGGGAAGGCCCTTAGGTGGTTATTGGGATCATAAAGTCACATCACTATGGAACACTGCCTCTTCTTTGGCTAGCGCCCCACAACATTGACGTGATGGGGGGGGGGGGGGAAACATTTTTAAGTGGTTGACCAATCACAACAGAGCCGGCCAGCTAACCAATCAGAGCAGACTGGGCTCTGGTTTCAGACAGAGGGTGAAAAGAGATGCTGCAGCACAGGCAGTATGAGAAAATAAAGAGCTTTTTGAACATTAAAGCAAGGAGACATGTCACAGTAGAGACACTAAGTACAAATATGAACCTGAAAATCAGCATAATAATTTCTTTTAATCATCCCTGCCAATTGATTTTTTATTTAGGTTGTCACTGTGAGTGAGTCTTTATTATTTCTATCTTTTATCCAAGGCAATTCTTGCAAACTATTGGACCAAACGAACTACACTTTTTTGGGCTAAAGAGGCTCAAGCCCTCAGATTGTTGGAATTCAGTTTGGAAAAACACATTTTATTGACTGATATCTCAGAAAAGCCTTTTAATTACATTTTCTTTAAATTTGGCACAAATGTTCACCTGGCCTAAATTACTTTAGTATGCTGAGCAAATGTCAAGGTTGCTCACGTTAAAAATCAAATCCTGGCTTTGACTCAAAGGTGAATACAGCAATTATGACATTGTCACGCAAATGTCTTATAGGATCAAATATGAGTGATTTATGATAATACTGTTGCACTTTTTATTGAAATGTCTGAAAGCGGGACTTTTATTCGTAGTGTTATTTGTCATTCTGGAATTAATACTTTTACTTATTCAACACTTATCAGTAAGTGTTATAATAGATGAGGAAGTCCAGCTCTGCACACCGACATCAACCAGACAGCCCAGGAAGCAGGTTTTTTTGGGGAGTGGGAGTTAGAGAACACAGAGAGGTGCAGTGTGAGGTGGATGTGAGCGGAAGGTGTCTCGGGCGGGAATGGAGGTGGGGGGATGTTTGAGCTCGGCCCCGCTCGTTGGTGCAGTTGATGGCTCTCACAGAGGCCGGTTTGTGGCCCTACAGGGGAGAGAGTTGGAGGGAAAAGGCAGACGGGGTCTGTCTGCAAAAACCACTGAGCTCTGTGTCCTGATCAGCGCCTCCAGCATATGGCCAAAGCATAGGATCCAACCGAAAGTAAAAAAAGAAAAGACTTCCACTGTAAACAGGCTGGAAAAGTACTCCGCTCGCTCGCCTGGGGCAGATTTTCCAGACTGAAAGTGCGTCCACGCCACCTTTTTGACTGGGGTGACAGGTGGGAATGCTGCCCCACCCAGTTAGACACACTGTTTGTGTGATAAGCCAGAGTAACGAATGAGCTCAAACAGTACATCTACATAATATGTGCACACCAATTGTGTAACTTACTTCAAACCACAACCCGATAAATGAGTCCATGTGTAGAAGCATCCCAAGCTTGTTGCCCTGAAGGAACATATCCTGGAATGAAAATGTGGAATAGGCCCAAGGTGGCATCCAGCCCAGCACACCATAACTTTATCCTAATCCTGAGGGGTTTTTTACTGTCCATCAAGATTTCTGGACGTGGTATGAATCAGCACGCCAAGCTTCGGAATGATCCCTGGTGTCCCGGTCAAGCCTTTGATGATTCCCGACTTCCCTGTTAATAAAAATGTCTATATTCTCTCATTGAAGGGAACGGAAGCAGGATGGTCCACCTTCTGGCATCGTCCCCGTGCCCCTTATGGCTCATAGCCCGGCCCGCACGTTGGGTATACCCGGCCTAACAGCTCACCGCCTTGGTGGCCATGAGCTGCCTTGTGCTCCTGCTCTGTGTCACTTACTTTTTACCATGGCCTTTGGATGCCAGTGGGTTCTGGTGAAATAGTGTAAACGCAAACCTTGCCGGCATTATTGTAGCCAAGGGTTCTTTTCAACCTGGGCCTCAAAATAAAGGAAAAATGGTCCTGACCTGAGGATGAGGCTAGCGATAGAAGTCGCTTTTGTGTAATTCCGATATTTTTTTAAGTCAGACTTAACGTCTTTGTGGGTTCCCAGAAAGAGTCACTTGTTCAATATCTTTCCAATGGTGGGGAATGTTCCCTGAACTGTGAATATCCGTTTGAGATTTTCATTAGATCTTTAGTGAACACCGTTGGTCCAGAGTCTGTAACGCCATTCGCTGGGCTTTGGAAGT
>NW_011342145.1:10557-20219 GCF_000735185.1 Notothenia coriiceps
CACAACTGAAACCAAAATCATTTACAGCTTTGCAGTCGGGAAGAAAAAACAATGTGGAGCGGCACCTCACCACTTCATAAGGAGTTTAACCGTGACAGTTTTCGAAATCCTGTTTGTGTCCCCCCACTTTACAAATAGGCCCATGTTTATTATTATTTTTTAACGTAAGCCGTCATCGCCACCGAGGAGCACACAGCCTCTGTGAGCGAGAGACAGAGAGAGAGCTGGAGAGCAGACCTTTATCTATTTAATATAGCCTAGTTGTAAAAAATAAAGTAAGAAATCATTCCAAAAAAAAAAAACAGTTTAAAATGGGAGTGATTAGTAAAATATGCATAAATAAAAAGAAAGAATGCTAACTAGGTAACATTATTGACTAATATGGCTTAAGGCTAGTTTATTCATACTAATTTGACTTGTGAGGAAAGAGCGGGACCGGTGACAACAGAGGGCCCATGAAAAAGACCTGAGTCATCACAAGTTGTTAGAGTGTGAACAGCTCCGAGCGATCTGCAAGTACGCAAACACACATTCCACATCTTGACCTTAGCACATTGTGAAGGAGAAAACACACTTTGATACAGATCTGAACACGTACTTGTTGTTTATGTTTGACTTCACACTACACGTGAAGCTGAGACAGAAGGGGGGGGGCAATGAATCACCTTTCTGTCATGGCTGATGTACGTCAGTAACAAGGGGGCAGAATAAGACAGGAGGGAACTGAAACAGAAAGAAGAAACAAAGAAAAAGGAAGCAGCTACCTTCATTTACTAAATAATGATCCAAGGAGCAAAAGAGTTATCTTGAGTCTGAGTCAACTCCGTACACCTGATGGGAAAACGCACTAGAAATGTAAATATCTTTAATTTGATCAGTGACTCTTTACAGGAAATCTTACTATTTGCTCTTTGATAAGAACAAACGTTGCTCTTTGGTTGTGCAATAAGCAAACTGCTTCAAAATTCAAATAAATAATGCTTCCTTATCGTTTTCCCAGAAACCTTTATGTAATTTATTTTTCTCTCGGAATGTATCTGCTCATTAGGGCCTCAACCAACGATTTATTTAATTATAGTCAATGTACGAAAACAATTTTTTTAACTGTATACAATTAATTGTTTCGTCTTGAAAATTGTAAAATCTTAGTTTCTCAAAATCCCAAATTATTTTTTGAATGTCTTATTTTGTCAGTCCAAATCTCAAATATATTCAGTTTAATATGAAATTCCATATACAACATAGTAAATCTCCATATGCGGGTGGCTGAAAACAAGCTTTGCCATTTGGTTATGTAATATGAATCATGCATACTGTTTTAAAATTCATTAGAATGATGCTTCCTCGTAGTTTTCCCACATACTATTATGTAAATTATTCTTAAAGTCCAAAATTATTTCTTTATTGTCTTGTTTTGTCAGTGGAAATCTCTAATATATTCAGTTTTGATACGATATTAAATATAGAACATAACAGATATTACATGAGCTGTTTTTGCACTTTAGTGAGTACTGGATTATCAAAATAGTTGCAGATAATGTTTCTGAAGATTGACCAATAGTTGCAACTCTAGTGGGTATATTCTCTTGAGTTTTTAAACTATAGTCAGAAGAACAATAAAACAAGTGTATGCAAGGTGTGTTTGTGACCACCTTCCCCTCACAGATAACAGTTAAAAAGAGAGCGGCACAGCAGAACAATATGTGGTGCAAGTTGAGCGGTAGATTTCCATTCTACTCTTGTAGAAAGGAATCAATTAAAGCACGCTTAATGAACCATGCCTTTAAAGGCTTTGATTTCTCCCCATCAAATCACAATCTAAAGGATTTCAAAGAGCTGTGGGAACCATGTTTACAGTAGGTCCATCCCCGAAACCACACAGACAGCCTTTTGTCTTCTCCTGCTGATTATGTCTCATCACAATTTACAACTGCAGCATTATCTGCTCACCTATCAAAACAAAAGGCTTCCACAGTCAACCAAACAACACAGCTCATCAGGGCCTGTTTGACAGCTCCTGCACAATGCACCATGGAGCTTTGTTGGCACGGGCCACCATGAGGGATGGGGCGCAGCGAGGTTTATGGCTGTGCTGACGTCAATGACATAATTCACATAGTTAACCAGGCTGCACGATTCCAGTGCTCTGGATCCTCTGCTCTGGCTGCAGGCCTGGAAAACCCGACATGGACTCCTGATAGAGCAGGCTGCAGACTGGGAATGACAGGTCAGATCTGTCCTTAGGAAATCATTCAAACACACTATGAGGATTGCTTACATTGATCAGAAAGGTATACCAGAAAGACTACGTTTACATGCAGAAAATATTCAAGTTGTTTCCCTTTTCAAAATGGTTTAAACCAATTGCCAATTCATTGTGTTCTACATGTTATCAAAAATAGTTGCAGATCATTTTTCTGAAGATTGATCAATAGTTGCAACTCTAGTAGGTACAGTATATTCTCTTGAATTGACCCAGTATTCCATGGCTTGGGAAGAGTAAGGTCCTCTTCAAGTTACTGAACGACTAATGTAGAATTTCCATTGAGCGGAGCACAGCTTACATAATTGCTGCACAGGGGCGGCAGTAGATCAGTCTGTAGGGACTTGGCTTAGGAACTTGAGGGTCAGCTGAAGTCTCCGAATGGACCAGGTAAGGAAAGCGGAGTTTGAGAGGCTACGGTTCACTTCCTGGGCACTATCGAAGTGCCATTGAGCAAGGAAGCAGACCATCTGCTCCCCTGGCGCTGCTTCTAATTCTAGGATGGGTGAATGCAAAGACTACATTTGACTTTGTGTGTGCGGTTTACATGTGTTAGACGGTTAAAGAGAAAAGTATTTGAAACCTCCATATCCATTCCATCGCTAATATTCTAGTATTATCCCCATTTACATACAGCTTCTCTGTGTCAAAATGTCATTTTTAAATCTTTCCACTTCTTCATTGTTGGGTTCTTCTTTTGAATGCAACATCCTGCTTTCATTCCTTCAACCACCTTCTTAAAAGGTCGCCGTTGCAATATTTGCGCATATCCAAAACCTGGTCGGTATCCAAGTCTTTCGTAATGTCTCAAAGTAAATGTCTTTCTCCTTCAGAACAGAAATGTGGGATGTTCTTTCCAGCATGCATTTTTCCTCAGAGTTGCAAGCTAATCGATTTGGGGACAACGCTCAGAAGTAGCCTCAAACAGGCAAGAATAGTGTGTCAAAATCTTTGCTAGAAAACATAATGGAAATGCATATTCTGAATGCTCTGTATACACATGCAAAGAATACTCATGAAACCCTAATACTATACGAAAATCCCACATACCAATACGAAAGTTCTACACAGGGTTGTCACATCGTGCTATAGTTGAGTGCTAGTGTGTATGTTAGCGAAGTCAGTGTTACCTAATAGCAGATAATAACACACACACCCCCACACGATTAAAAAGTGATGACTCCTCATTTGGCATTGAAGCGTAAATTACCGGTGATTGACACATCCTATTCTCCAGTCTGTATAACCTGTTTCAGATTAGTCTTTCATCACGTCGGTTTCTGGACTTGTTTACAAAGAGAGACGAATGATTAATGAGAAATTCTCATTGTTTGGGGCCCCACACCCGAGGCAGCATACGCACAAAGTCACGTGTCTAAATTAATTTTGCAGAAGTTTGAACTGCAGTGACTTTTTGGAAACAGGCTTTTTGAGCAGCGTGCATTCATGTAACAAAGTCTATGTGAAGATTTAAACCGTAGCTCTCAACAATGTGCAAACTAAAGGCACTCTTTCTTGCACAATGGTGCTCTAACTTGTTTCCCTTGTAAGGACCTGAACTTATACTTGATGAGGGCATTGCAATGAAAACACATCGCAATACAATGCAAAATCATACAAAAATAAGTGTATTGCATATGCATAAAATGATCCGTAAACTTAATTAATCCGATATTTTGTAGATATTTTCATTATTTGTATTGTAATTTTTCAATAAGTATATTTCAAATAAGATATTGTGATTTTCTTCTTTTTCAAACAAGGAAACTTCTATTTTATTTCTCTTATTATGTTAATGTTTTGCAGCAATACACCACGTAAAAATATACTTGGAACTAAACTTAATTACCTGATTAAAATATAGTTAACCTTAGAATATATGTCGTATATTATTCTATACATTTGACAGGGGATCTACACCTCAAGTTCCTGCATTAAATCCTATGATAAATGTAGAAATAGTTTAATTAGCGGTCAAATAGCTTAGCTTAATAGAGTGGAAACAAGGCAAACAACTATAACAAATTACGCCTTCCTGCACCTCCAAACAATCTGGCTGTTTAATACGGAAAATGTGTTTAATGGGTGGTTTTGTGCCAGATGACTTCTAACTTAAAGTTTTTGTTTAATTCTTTTTTTGCACAAATTGAGCAAAAAAGATTAAAATTGCGAGTTAGAGGTTTCCCTCGTCTTTGAGCTAAACTAAGAAAATGTCAATGTGATCTAAAATGTAGCTGACAGATAGGAGAGTGGTTTTGATTTTTCCATTTTAAATATAGGAAAGTATGACACCACAAAAAAACAAGAGCTTACTGACAAAAAATATGTAATTGTTCTCAGTAAACTTTCTTGACTGGACAAGGTTTAACGTTTCTAAACCTTGTCTTTTATCTTCACATATTTTGGATTTCTTCCCAAAATGTTCTTATTTCTGGGAAGTTCCATATATTCTGCATAAATCTTTATCAGTATAAATGTATATCTGACACACTTGTGCTGTCCCATTGTTCTGGTGGTAGGTGCTTTCCCAGATTACGTTAACATTGTACTTTGTCCATACCCCAACAGGAGGAGAGATAGACAAGTGTATTAAAGTTTAAATTGTGATAAAACTGTTCCACCATTTGTTGCTATTTATTATCTGTATCTTCATCAGAGTTTATGGTAGTGCCTTGGGATTTCAGTGTTTGACATTCCAGGAAGCACAAATCACTATGCCAGACATTTGATTATAAGTGTTCCTTTTCAGGAGTTTAAAATGCTCTCTTTTAAGTCAAAAACCCAACACGAATCCATTGATTAGACATTTATTTTGGATAATCTTTTCCATTTTACATGAAATACCAGAGGGGAAATATCAGTTTTTCACTCTGGTGTTATTTTACAATTACACATAGTAGGCCCGGAATACAACCTCGACTGAAATTGATAGGCCAAAACCATCAGGTATTCACCATTCAAGGCCAACATATTAAGTATATATTTCAGGCATCCCTAACACACACAAGCACTGGGGGTGCATTCTCTGCTCCACTACTATACTATATCTAAACATGACACTATATTCATGTTCTGAATGTATACAACCGATACCTTGCAATATTGTAAATCAAACTGTGTCGTAGAATGTAAAAGTTGGCAAATGGTATTACGTCAAATCAGAGTTACCTAAATCAGAGCTGCTTTAAATGTTCATTTCTTGAAGGCATTGTGTAAACATTAATTTCTTAAGGCCAGTCAAAGGGAACATTCCTTCCAATAACATGATGACCCTTCTTGGAAAAACGACTAACCATGGACCCGGGAGTCCCTTACCATCTGGGACAATGTTCATCTAACGCGTTACACATTAATCACCAGCCCAGGCCGCTGAAAGACACCATGATCGAGCATTTCTGGAAAGTACCATTTATCAGGCCGAGCCCACAATCTGAATCAGTCAGGGAACAGGGAGCACTTTGTTGGCCTCGAGGCTCCGGGGACTGTGTGTGAAGGGGTCAGGACAGTTTGTGATGCGCAAACTGCAAACTCACAAGAGGACAAAAACAATCCCCCGTCACGTTCCTGGACAAAGACGGCTTAAACAGCCTGAGGTGACGCATTTGCAACTGATTTTTAATAAACCTCCCCCATACAAACGCACACAAACTTCTCTGCAGCTTGTGTACTTTCAGCGGCTGCGGTCACATTTTGCCTCTTTTAGTTTATTTCATCTAATTGACCTTTTTTTTCCTGCTTCTCCGACATCACATTAAAAAGCTGAGAAACTGACGTCTCTATTTGACCTTTGTGGTGTTTTTTTTGTCGCCCATATCGCTCCCTTAAAGAAATATGGCATCACTTTCACTCTCCCTTGATCTCATTTAATCTCTAGCTGGCAGCAAATAGTATTTTCTGCTTAGGAAGGTTCCTAA
Organism: Notothenia coriiceps; assembly: GCF_000735185.1. Classification (NCBI taxonomy): domain Eukaryota; kingdom Metazoa; phylum Chordata; class Actinopteri; order Perciformes; family Nototheniidae; genus Notothenia; species Notothenia coriiceps. The sequence goes on from NW_011342145.1 coordinate 16,735, forward strand.
TGGAGTGAAATGAGCCCCAAGTACTTAACTGCCAGTCGTAATAAGAGCTGTTCAAAGTCTCTAAATGATACAAAAGCAGCATCAATGCTTCCTTGACTATCTCCTTTAGCTTAGGATAAGACTAGACCATCCTTTACAAAAGGAAATACTGACTTCCCATAATTCCTTACAGTCACAAGATTTAATGTGACACATTCATATAGTTTCATACAATCATACTTGCCTACTAATTGGGATGTCGGTAAGTACAAGCGGATTGGAGTCCAAGGGAGAGCAGGAGCAACCATTTAGTTTACAAAGTGAGATATTTTTATTGTTGTCCACGTCTTTAAAGCCTGCATGATACATAATAAGAATGCATGAGGCAAAGTTTCAAGATGCACGTTTAGTAGTCCATCTACGGAAAATTGCAGCAAAAACAATAACATCCACTGGCGCATCATAACAACGTACAGAATACCCAGTGTGAGTTCAGTCTCTTAAAATGCAGTCCTATCTTCCCATGTCCTGATGATTCCTCCTTCCATCTTTCCTTATCTCAAATACGTTTTCAGGGAGGTTAAAGAAAGCAGTTGACCTCACAACTATCTTCCTTTAAGAATTCACACCGCTGTTTCTTAATGTCTTACTCCATTTCACTGTTCACCTCCTATCCCGTGATAGGAGATCATAAACGTTTTATAGAGCTCCAAATCAGCCATCTACAGTCCGCTGAGCTAATACCCAGAAAGACGCAGGTACTGAGTCTTTTCCATGACTGGGGATATTGCATCACTGAAAACACAGACGCAAAAACAGGAAAAATCTGTTCTCCTTTTCCGGCCGAAGAGTTGAGGAAAACGAGACAGAAAGCAGCAGAGGGAGGATATGAGGGCATCTCTCCCTGTGATATTGTTGATTGTTGTAGTCTCCTCCTGAACAATTACTATTATTCACTGTGCTGGCAGGTGCTTTCTTTGTAAGCTCAGGAAGAGTTGACAACTGTGATATTCTGGAGTGGGACTACATCAGGGTTTATTGAACTTCTTTTGTAAAAAGATCTCTTGCATAATAAATAAAAAAACTCACAGATTCAATAAGAAAAAAGGCCTCCTAATTCAACAGTATACAAATTGCATCCAAATCAGATGAAAGTTATAGGGCTGTGTCCTACAGAATATTTTGAAGCTTTATTCATACTGTTGGCAATCTAATTATCATCCTTTAAGAGCTTAGTATCGATATAGCTTATACATATGGACACTTACTGTATACTTACAGAAACTTTGCGTGTAGTAGATTACCTTTTTTCCTTCTCCCTCTCCCAAATTCCCAAATACTTAAAGCGAGAGCTGTGGCGCATCTTATCCTTATATTGTTTTTATCCAACAACTGATTCTGCTTCAATCCATATTGTTTGGCGTTTAGCCTTCCAAAAACAAAGTTTCCCCTACATTTAATTGTCTTGCCAACACAGCAAAACATATTGTTGAATTAATAATTTGTTGTTTTCAAAATTGAATTAACTCAAATTTGGCTTGCCTCCGCCTAATTTAAAATCTCACATTTTTTATTTCTTAAACTTATTGTTATTATTCTGTTGCTGCAGACACCGTAAATCCGGGGGTTCAATAAAGGTTTCTTATCTTATTTCAATACATTTAAGCTGAAAGAAAATGCCCATTTTCACTAATTTAAGTATATTTAAAATTAAGAACAACACATTATGTTTTTCTCTACTATGGTTGCAGGTTGTTTGCCTCAAACACTTTTTGAATTTTAAAATAAAAAATGAGACTTGATCAACTACTTGAACCGCTCCTTAATAGTCTGAACTAGAGTATGACTCTGTATTAGAACCACATGTGTTCTGACTCCCAGAGGTTTCCAACTAACTAAAACAGGGTTAATCACTTGTTTTTCTCATTTATTTCCCCCCATGCATCATTGCGGGATGGTTTTACTCATCAGAGGTTACTTTGAAAGGGTCAAGGTTTGTGAGGGGTGTGGAGGAGGAAGGACAATAAGAGACTCACAGCCGTCTTGTATTTTTTCCTGCTGCGGGACGCTCCCAGCAGCCCATCTGTTCTGACAGGAAGTGGAGAGCAGGCCGTGCTGACGTCAATCAGGCTGAAGAACCAGTAAAGCAGGAACCAATACCCCGCCTTCCTCCTCCCTTTCTCTCTTTCTTTCTCTCTGCAGGTGCTTTCCCTCCTCCTTCTCTACCTGAACTACATTAATCTCTCTACATGGTTCTCACCCTCCTTCTCTCCTTTTGCCCGTCAGTGCATGGGAATTTTTGTATTGTTATCGAGTCACAATTTCCAGATAATGAACTCAAGATTACAAGGTTTCTATTTGCACGTGTACAGATGCTCAGAGATAACACTGTTTTACTGGCAGAGTAAACATCTATGACTGTAGTCACGTTGAAAAGCTCATATTAAGCGATGACAAACATACCCAAAGCCCCTGTGTGCTGATAAGAAGAATATATGACACATGATGATCACACACAGGCTCCAAACACACACATGCACACATGGGACAAATGCATTAATGGAGCAGTGTCAGAGTAAGGGGGCTCCCATGGTTAGTCGCCATGAGCAGTTGAGGGTTTGGTGCCTTGCTCAAGGACACCTAGGCAGCTACTAGTCCGCAATCTGTAATTGTTCCTATCAGGACTTGAACCGCTGACACTACGACTCCTAAACCAAGTCCCTATAGATGCAGTTTTTGTCGCCCTCAATTAAGAGTTAAAGGGGCCTATTACGCTTTTTGTTTTCCATTTCCTGTAGGGTGTTATAGGTAACATGCAGTGCTTGAATTGGGCCGGTACTCACCGGTACGCAGTACCGGCACTTCTGATTTTTACCCATGTGGTACCGGCAATTCTTACTGAGTACCGGCAAGGTGCCGGTACTCAGTAAAATGCCGGTACTCAGCCGCCGGCAATATACGTATGTATTGTAAATGCAACGCAGCGCAAATGTGGGTCTGACTCTGCCTCACAGAGGGTGACTGGCTGTCTACATGACGTGGCCTACCGACATTGCCACTTTCATACAGATCATACTAATGCCCTCCATTGGTCTCTGTGTGTCATTCAAGCTCGGGAGGGTGTGTGTTGGTGTATGTGTGGCGCGAGCCAGCGAGAAACCGGTTATGTGTATTGTTGTTAGCATCTGGTGCTAGCTAGCTGCGCTAACGGATATAAGGAGCTGTTTCAACAGCAAGGTGGAGGGAGAGTCCTTTGCTGTCAGACTGAGAGGCTGATAACTACAGCTCTGGTGAGGTAAATTCCTCTCTGAGTCTTTAGATAGTTAACTTAGTTTAAGTTATCTCAGTGGGTCTCAAACGGTTCGGTCACCATTTATGTAAACACATATTTCCATTTGAGGGGGTAGTGATTAGTAAAATATGCATGAATAATACAAACAAATTGTTAACTAGGTGAAAAAAGGTAAGATAAACTTGTTGAGCTAAAACTAGTCTTTGCTGTTGCC
>NW_011342146.1:0-3667 GCF_000735185.1 Notothenia coriiceps
CTAGATAGTATAAGAAATGTGCAGAATATGACAGTTTAACGGTGGAGGTACAAACACATATTGATAGATGTCTTGTAATGCACTGTTGAGGAACCTGTGACCCAAGTTTTTCATTCATTGCATAACTACACCGTAGTTGCGTATATGATATGTCAATAAACCTTTGAAAATCTTGAAATCTTGAAAGGGATGTGCAAAATAGCCATAATATACAGTCTTTAATTAACTAATAGTAGAGAATAACGAGTAATGAATATATTGTATTACTCGTTTTCCATTCATGTCAATTGCAGATAAATGTTTAGTCTTCTCAACCACCAACTATCAAATATCTCTCCTGATTGTTGGCACTTGACAATCACCTTCCCTGAATTTTACTCAGGTGTAACTAAAGTCTGATTTAAGGGTTGTTTATATTTCACATCATTAATCAGAATCTACAAAGTAACTCAAATAAATGTAGTGGAGTAAAAATACCAGGTTAACCTCTGAATTGTAGTGGAGTAGAATTACAAAGTAACAATGAGCTGTCATGTGGGTATATATTAATGCTGCGAATTATGGACACAAGCCATTTTCACCCATTTATTAATTATATGTTTTACATATGATAACACCAGTGTCATGGCAACTTCTAATTCTGGGAAAAACAAAAACGTTCAGTAGAGACGTCCCATAGAACATTTTGCTAAACACAATAGCCAGCATGTGTAGCTCTGGGGGGGCGTTCGATTCCAGTTTTGGATAGTCTAGCGTAGTTTCGTTCCATTTCAAACAGCTGTTTGACGCTAGGCGTAACCTTGGCGCACTGCCACTCCAACATCCAATCCCAGCGCTTGAAGATTAATCACGGGAACTGTAGTCCTAAACGATAGCTGGGGATTATGGGTAGTGTAGTGTCTTCGGCCATCCTAAACTCTTAGAGGCCTACGTCTGTTTTCGGTTATTTTTATTTTGAAATTCAGTTCCTGATGGACGTCAGAAAAAAAAAAGCCAGAGATTATGGAATTAAACCAATAAATAAAAGCAAGGATAATTGTGTGTTATTGGTGAGTAAATAACAGTGTGTTATTTTGAAAAGAATAACAAATTAGAAGGAAAAAAATATAAAAAATATACAGATTTCAGTATTCTGAGGCTCTGAGCCCCATTTATTTTCCTCACAGACGGCAACAAAAGTCCGAAATTATACGATTTAAAATAAAAGCAATAATTGTGGCTTGATATTGAGTAAGAACATGTTTTTATGAACCACACAGCTTCCGGTCTTCCAAGACCCGACCGGAGAAAAAGACGTGCTGCAGGCACGAAACACATTACCAGTAGAAATACATTGCTTTTAAAATCGTGCTGTCCAACACGAAAAAAAGGGGAAAATCGTGTTGGTGAACACGAATCAATAGATTAAAAATTGTGTTGGTGAACACGAAATGCCATGAGACTGGGTTGCATGAACACACTTCTTAATGAATGTTAATGTTGTTTTAAAACGTCTGCATGTGTGAATGAGCCACAATTTATATGGAGCTCTATGGCACAGTTGATATTATCATCCCATCCTTGAGTATAAATTAAATAAATTAAGGTAAAATCGACTTGCTGTGCTGTGACTGAATTGTGTCAATGAGCACAAATTTTTTATGCAAAATAGCTGCGTGCAAATACAACATAAGCAACAGAGGTGTACATTGGTTCAACCGGACTCATCAAGTTCTCACAGCTGTAGAAGGTGGCAAATGCATGTGAATGTGTTCCACAATTGTAAAAGAACCTTACAATGAATTAGCATTGAGCCTTCAAACCCGTAACCAAATGATAGCAAAGAAGAATACCCTCACACACACATACACACCTTTTCATTTTCCGCAGACCTCTCCCCAGCTCCTGAGATCAGCATGGATGTGAAGTCAAGTGCTAGGAGGGGAAGCTGAAACGGTGCTTTGGAGCCCCACACTTGACAGACCAATGCCTCGGGCTACGAAGGAGTCAGCAGCCTTCTTCCTTCACTCTACTCACCCCCTCCGTCAAATTCTAATCTCTATACCTCTTAACCCTCCATCCCATATCAAAGCCTGCCCTCTGACTCCAACCCAGGAGAGGGGGCCCCGCTGTCAATTTGAACAGCGACCTTGTGGAAAGATCCCTTTGCGGAAAATGAAAATATAGTGGAGGACATCAAATCAATAAAGGCCATGGAAGTGTGGGAATGGACAACATGGATGTTAAATAATGGATTGATGTGAAGGAATGGCATTGGGTTAAATTCGGGGGAGAAAGCAGACGTGATCAGGTGGGAGGAGGAGGGTGTGTTGAGGGTGTGTTACGTGTGAATCTTCACTGTCTGTTTTAATATTCCCAGCAGAGAGAGAAACAGACAGAAAATCAATTGCTTCATTTTTTCTCTGATATGAAAAAGTTAGACGGAGGGCTGAGCTTCAAGTCTCTCTCAAAGTGTTTTTTTCTCCCTGTGCCACCTTGAAAATCATCTCGTCTCTCATCTCTAAGTCATTGAGACAGAAAAAACGTGTCTGAGCGAACAACCAGGTAAAGAATGAGAATGCGAGGAGCATCCTGCAGCATATCCTTCTTTTCAAGCATGACAAGTAGCATCTCATTCAGCTATTTCCTAATTTTAAACTGTATAGTAGGTCTTTTGGTAATTGGTTACTGGTACTTTGAGTTTCAGTACTCCACTACAGATTGGTGTACGTCCCATTTCACTCAGTTCATGATGATTTTTATATTTGCTGTTCAGCATGTGCCTGTTCGCACTGCCAAGTGTGTGTTTTGGACCTGTGTGTATTTATTTAATAAAATAGCAGAGAATTTTGTTTATTTCCCTTGTGGGACCAATAAAGAAATGCTTTCTTTCTTCCTAAACAGTTAGTGCCTAAAGATTTTCTCCTGGGTAGAGTCCAGTGGAGCATAAGAAGAGGATTGTTGGTTTTACAGTGGCCTCGCTGCTGACAAGTCATTCTACAGAGCACACAGTAATCACCGTTTGGCACCAACGGACCTGCAGTGACAGCAGGGAAACTTATCACATATTTCAAATTGTTACATTGTTGTTGTTACAAATTGATCCATAGCTAGTTTTCAAACTGTTGTCTTAGTGGGGTCCTTAGTTTTAGATGCTTTGCTGAGTGGATGGAGGGACTTATTGCGTTGAGTGGGGGGAGTCATCTGTAGAATTGAGAGTTTTTTTCACCAGTATAATGTCCCTCGCTGTTTGAGTCTTTTTTTTAAAAGTTATTTTTCATCTATCATTTTCAACCAAGCAGCAAGAGGTCAAATTTAAGAATAAGTAATAGTTTGTCACAATTTTACGGGGAATAGTCAGAGCGCAATGTCACATCTTAAAGACAGCTTGAACTGGATAAATGGTTAGTCTTCAAACATACCGTACGTTCTGCATGTTAGTATATCTGGCCAATTGGTTTAGACCCCAGCTAACACGCCACGTTGCCACCACGTGGCCTAAAAGTGGTAGTTTGGTGGCACTGTGCACAACGTGGTAGCCACGTGGCCCCAACGTTGTGGTTCACCACAAGCACCCGTCTAAGTGTGCACAACGTGGTAGCCACGTGGCCCCAACGTTGTGGTTCACCACAAGCACCCGTCTAAAAATACTGATTTGTTTAATGTTATAGATTTATTTATTTATTTC
>NW_011342147.1:0-4799 GCF_000735185.1 Notothenia coriiceps
TCATTTTGAAACGTGTATTACAATTAAATCACTGTAAAATATGTTAATTTTGTCGTAGTATTTATTCAGTATTTACATTGAAATAAGCCCCGCCCCCTCTCCAGCGCGTCCTGTTTGAATGACAGGAGTAAACACAGCTGACAGCCGCGGTGAAACTCCAGCGGTTAGAGCGATGAGAATATTCGCATCGCGTCCGTTGTGAATGCAGCCTAATGCAGTTCAGAAAACACTGTTCTGACGCTTTTAAAGCAACTTCGCGATTTTAACAGTGTGAGGGGCACACAGGCCATGGTGGCCGTAGGACCTACTATTATTTGTGGGGCATAACGGCCAGACCGAGGGGCTACGACGGCCATGGCCGTCATGGCCGCCGTGAAAATCCTACCCTGGTTATCATTCTATCTTGTTATGCACAATGTTGATTATTCTCTCAGAACTAGCTAAACACATGGGTCTGGGGTAGAGATCTTCAAAATTGATTGTGGCATCTCAACCTGTGGTCAACTCGTGGCACAGCAAATGTCTTGTGAATTCTCCGGCCGAAGCTCCAAATAAAGCGTCAGTGTTTGCCATCAAAGCTCCAGCTCTCCTCGTGTCTCTCTGAGTCCTGTTTCAATTGCTTCAGAAGTTTCCCCCACAATTACTGTTGTTACATTAGTGTATGGAACACAATTAGGAGTTTTGAATACTGAGTGATGATTATTGTCTTGCTAAGTTTAAGCCTGCAAAGCACAGCAAAGGCAAAGGTCAAGTGTATTGCATTAATATTACGGGTAAACTTGGAAAACTATTCGTAATAAATGCGATCTATCCAACTCTCCTGAACGTTATTTCTCAGAAAGCTCCCCCAAACAGCCCACCCACCCCCCTACCCCTCAATACACAAATAAACACACACAAACACAATTAAGACTATTTCATACACATCAATAAAAGGATATAAAGTTGAGGTGACGACGTGTTGGACAAACACGGCTCTAAACTGGCCTAACACTACAGACAGGTAATAATAAATAAAACAGCGTAGAGTGCTGAGAGTTAAAGCTGTGTTTAATGAATGACTGATGACTTGTGTTCACAGGTGGCGTGTAACAGGCGGTTAGCAGCTCAGCCCCCTTCAGCCTGTGTGCTGGAGGTCAGTGTGAGGGGGGTGAAGATCAGTGTCCAGGACCAGTGTCACTCTGCTCATAGGGTACGGGCACTACTCTATCTACATATCTTCACGTTCACACTTCTTCTAATCCAGCAATTGCAAGCTAGTCAAAAAAAGGGACAATGCACATGAATGAACATAAGCACTTGAGTCCATCAGGTATGTGCCATATTTAGCCATAAAGGCTCATTTTCATCTGCAGTCCCTTTAAGGTTGATGGCATTAAAGGGAAACATAGGGGAGCAAAGAAAGAAAACACACAAGCTCAACACAAAGGCGCATTTGAAGCACAATTACAGCACATTAGAAAACACACATGCACAAGTGAATGCACATTAATACAAACCTATGCATAACACACAAAAGCACATACATAAAAACAGATAAATGCTGATAGGCACAGAGAATTAGAAAAATATTTATATAACCCTTACTCCAGTTTATGACAGCATGTCCACTGTTTTACAGATTCGGAGAAAGAGTTGAGCAATGTTATGTTCGTTAGTTTTGTCAGTAGCTTGATGAGTTTTCATTTTGTTTAATGAATCCGTTAAGCGTAGGTTGGGTAGACCATGAGACATTTTAAACACAAGTAAAATACCTGCACCATGGTGAGATATATGCCACTCAGTGGAAATCTTGCAGTTAAATCATTAAAACTTGACATTTCTCTGTGTGACTGTTTTTGTCAGGGAGACCAGTGTTTCCATTTCTTCCAGTTGAAGAACATCTCATTCTGTGGCTGTCATCCAAAACACAGCAAGTGAGTCTCACTACTTCATCTAGCACACTTGCATGACAAATGCGTTAAACTAACATTAAAGTGTCTCTATTCTCACACTGTGTTAAGTGTCATCACATTTACATGACAATAATATACTGCTTTGTGTACTACAGCCTCCACAGACGTGTGTGAATAAGTCATGCTGATTGTTGCCCGCAGGTATTTTGGTCTCATCACCAAACACCCTGACCAGCAGCGCTTCGCCTGTCATGTGATGGTTGCAGAGACAACACTACATCCTCTAGCTGAGTCTGTAGGGTAAGATGTATTTTATTCTATTCTTTGTTGTTCATTTTATACATATTTTGTGACTTTTACTATTGGATATCTGCTCAGTGGTGGAAAGTAACTAAATACAATTACTCAAGTACTCTTGAGGGAACCTTACGTTTTGGGGTATTTCTTTACTGTGCAGCATTGAAACACTGCCTGTTTCTTAAGGCTTCAGTAACAATACCTTTAGCAACAGAAAACTGCACTCATGATTCAAAGATTTAAAAAATGAAATACTGTAGAGTAGAATAAATAATGTATCTCCACAGCTTGCAACATAAATCTTCTGTATACGTTAATATCCTAAGGGTTAGATTGAGCAGCCTGCTCACCTTAAAATTACATTCCCAATTACGCTTTGACGGATGTCATTTGTCCTGTATGTTTATGACGTATCAAAAAATAAGTTTGAAATCATATTTCACAAAGGTCTGCTCGTGTTTGTGGGCCGGATGACATGAGGGGGAGGAATTTCCATAAAATACTTGTGACCAGTTGGTTTGTCACTTAGCATCTTAATAGCTTATCCGCAGTTTACGAAGCAGGTATAAGAGTAATCAGTATAAACATTAACTTAAAATAATCTACCTGCTGCCGGAACCCATGGATGGAACCAGGGACCTTTAGATCTTCAGTCGAACGCTCTCCCAACTGAGCTATTTCGGCACAAAAGACCACGATTTGGTTGACGACAGGCGCAAAAACTGAGCAACATCTCATAAAAATATTACTTACGCTTTAATACTAGGTAGCAGTTGGGAATTCATTTATCCACATTTTACAAAGCAGGTGAAAGATAAATCTATATTTACAACTTAGAAAGGCCCCAAATCAGACTGATACGAGTGGGCAGATCCAACCATCAAGCACACCGAGGATCAACCAACTCACAACCTGGGAGTCACACACCTTAAAGTAAATGGTTTCAAAACATTTGAAGACAAAAAAACTCCATTTAAAGGAGACCTATCATGCAAAATGCACTGTTGTACGTCTTTTATACATGAATATGTGTCCCCGGTGTTCCAGGGAACTCACCAAGTGTCAGAAAACACAACCCTCTCTATTTTCCTCCATACCCAAATCTCTAAAAAAGGGGCTGCAACGGATCTGATACAGAATGATCCAGATTTGAACACTTCTATGACGTCACAGAAGTGGAGCTACGGCTATTGGGCCAACTCCACCAATCAGGAGGAGACAGCCACGGACATTGCCGTTCGAAAGCGCTGGAGACGCTGTTGTACATATGCCAGGCCTGTAGATGGTGCTGTTCTCACAGAATCAGCCCATGCAAAGACAGTGTTAAATTGAGCGAAATGAGGAATGGCTAAAATGCATGATCTGTTTGGTATTTTGAAAAATGAAAAGTATAAATATGCCTTATGTAGGTATGGTCCTACACTATATTATTCAAATATAGCATGATAGGTCCACTTTAATTTAGTCTGGCAACTTATTCAATGTATCCTTTTCTGTAACAAAGGGACACTATATATTCCTTTGATACACAAACTTGACCTGTATCCTAAACAGTGTAGTTAATAATAGTGAGGTACACAAATATATGCTATCATCTGTCCTGATTCAAAAAAGCTATTGTCATTTCATGTACTAATGATCTCCTCTGCTGTCCCACAGGAGGGCCTTCCAGCAGTATTACAGGGACAATATTGGCTACTCCTGTCCCACTGAAGACATCTTTATTGAATAACCCCTCTCCCCCATCCACACCATGTCCTGAATACTCACTACTGTATGTGCACGTAAGCCTGGTCTTACACAGCGACCACTGATGTCTCTTCTTCAGAGTGCTTGCATGGGGGGTTTCTTTTCTTACCTGCATCCTGTAGTACAGAAAGAGTTTTATTTTCTTGATCCATGTCATAATGTACATTCCTCTATGGATGGTTAGGATCACATGACATGTTCCATACACTGACCAGAAATGTTTTCCAAAACCTAACCAAATACTACGGTGGTCCTGAAGTGCAAGTCAAAACAACATTTCACAAAACACTACAGCATTTCAGAAAACACTACAGCATTTCAGAAAACGCTACAGCATTTCACAAAACACTACAGCATTTCAGAAAACGCTACAGCTTTTCACAAAACACTACAGCATTTCACAAAACGCTACAGCATTTCACAAAACACTTCAACATTTGAACTTTTACGGAAAGGGTATTCCTTTAGGGAGAACACTTTTTGTTCGTCATTGGACAGAGCCAGCAAGAGAAGCACTGCCGTGATTGGTTGTTTTTGCTGCCAGTCAAGAAATTAAGCTTTGTGATTGGTCCGCACCCGACAGCGCCACGTATTTGGTTTGGCACTATTCAGCTGTTTCTGCACTCATTTTAAACTGAGTTGGAAAGAATGGAAGAAGAGATGGAAATCTTAAGTGAATATTTTAACAACGGATATACATATGATGTTATCTTCGACATGCTGTCAACCGATCACCACATCCCAAAACATCAGCCGTTAGCTGCTAGCACACAGAGCTCACAGCTCCTCATATCTGTTCAGAAACTGGACAAAAGTTAAACATGTACAAAACACAGATTGTGTGTGTCATGCACTGTA
>NW_011342148.1:0-2545 GCF_000735185.1 Notothenia coriiceps
ATATATATATATATATATATATATATATACATATATATGTATGTGTGTGTATATATATATATATATATATATATATATATATATATGCACGCACATACATACATATATACATGTACAGTACGTACACATACACACATATACATACATACATACACATACACCCATATATGCATACCTACCCACATACCTATACACATACATCAACATACATACATATACACACACATATATATGCGCACACATATACATTCAGTCGGTGTATAGAAGCACAGTCAAACAAGAGATGGTCGTCTTTGGGAAATGTCATTTCTCCACTTCTTTTCAAATGTGTTTTCCTGAAGCCTCATTGAGAAAGTGATTCTTTCCATAACGTACGTATATCTCATGAATTGTGTCAGACCAGTTGTCAAGTGAAGGGACAACCTCCAACTTTCAACGGAGGATCTCTGAGAAACCCCACAGAAAGAGACAATCAAGGGGGGAGGGGGGAGGAGGGGGATTGTAATTTCACAGCAGTGTCAGAAGAGCCAGCCGAGGCCCTGTCTTTCCATTGAGGCTTCATTAGGGCGAACAATGGACTGGCCTGCCATCTAATTAGACGAGGTTAATGAGGAGTGGAGGGCCGCTGTGTCACGGGCAGGGGAGGTGGTCAACGGGCCCCCGGGTGTGAGGGGAGGGTCACCTCGTAGCCATGTTACAGATTATCGCGTATTTGATAGGGAAACAAGGTCTCCTGTAAGGAAGGGGGTGTACACTTCATCTAAATCAGATTTGAAGATTAAATTAACTTTATTGATCCCTGAAGGTAGAGACGAGGTACAGGGTTGATAAAGTATTTTTTATTACCTTGATTCAAGTCAGAAGTCTACTAATACATTTTCAAGTTAGAGAAGAATTGGAAATTGAGAGAGTGGAGAAAAGCAATTATGTATGCTCTCTCGCGGTAGGTGTGTGGTTGAATCATAAGAATGGCAGAGCAAATACAAGCAGCTTTGTCACTTTGAAGGGGTACGCAGAACCTTATCTCATTCCATTTGTTCTGTGTTTGAAATACAGCGGTCATCACACTTTTAGTCATTGTTTTGAGAATAAAGCTAGCCTTGGTCTCTGCTTGTTGCAGTTACTCAGTCATAAAGACTGCCTCCTCCATCCCACTGGTTATTAAAATGCAGGGATCAAAGAAGCAGCTCAACAAAATGTAATCCGATGGGAAAAACGGTTTGCTATGAAATGAACTTAAAAACTGTAAAATCAGTTTTCAAGCAAAAAAAGTCCTTAACACCAAATCAAGTATTTAAATGTCTGTGATTATTTCAAGTTATGTATGAATTGAAGTCCTTCATCCTACACTCAAGGATGCGGATGTATTTGCCATCTATAAGGATTGCTGAAGACTACTCATTACTTTACAAAAAAGTACAATTTCAAGCTACTTTACAACCTCCCGCTTTGGATTCAAGATGACTTATTTGAAGTTTAATCACTTGTGTGCATAAGCTAGTGAGAAGACGCCATCTCACGTGGCTTCTTAACCGCAAAGCAGCAAAGAACGAAAGGCAATATGACATTGAGATGGTAAACAAACTAGAATCAGCTTGTCAACAAAGTCACAAAACATCAGCAACACATAGTGTGTCATTAAGAACACAGCTAATCGTTCAGTTAGGTGTAAGAGAGAAGGGAAGAGGTGCCTGTGTGAACTCCCCATTGGAGACGCTGCAGAGGGAGTGGGTTTATGTATTGACGACGACATTTACCAGGTGTTAAGAAACAGGAAAGACTCTTTGGTAACACTTAGCTGTGTCAAAAGAAACAACAACCATTTCATGTAGAGAAGCAACAATGAGAAACAAGCTGTAACAAAAAGGAACGAAGAATCTGCGTCTCGGTTTTGGTGAAGGTCTCATTTCTCACCATTAAAAGCTTTTGATGGGGTTTTGCATGTAAGTGCACACTACCACTATCCACTATGGACGAGTAATGTGATTTGTGTGAACCGGGAGGCACACAAAAACCAATGTTATTACTGCACATTATTGAAACCACCACCACGCACACAAACACACACACACACACACACACACACACACACACACACACACACACACACACACACACACCACACACACACACACACACACACACACACACACACACACACACACACACAGATTAAGGTAATGTCTGGTAATGTGTGGGTCATGTTCAGCAGAAATAGCCGTAATCACAGTAGCTGTTATAGATAGATGGATAGATGGATGATAGATAGATAGATGGATAGATAGATGGATAGATGGATGATAGATAGATAGATGGATAGATAGATAGATAGATAGATGGATAGATAGATAGATAGATAGATAGAAGGATAGATAGATAGATAGATAGATATATAGATAGATAGATAGATAGATAGATAGATAGATAGATAGATAGATAGATAGATAGATAGATATATAGATGGATAGATAGATAGATAGATGGATAGATAGATGGATAGATGGATGATAGATAGATAGATGGATAGATAGATAGATAGATAGAT
>NW_011342149.1:0-1383 GCF_000735185.1 Notothenia coriiceps
TTTTTTTTCAGTATCTGCGTGTGACTTACTTCTCTTTCTCTCTCTATTCTTACTGACCCCTGTCTGTATCTTTATACCCGTCCCCTGTTTATTTTGAACTCTCTCACTCTTGCTTCCCTTCCCTTGTTTCTGTCTTTTCTCCTCTCTTCATGTTCCATCCTTACTCTCACACATTTATACACGGTCCGTCTAATTTCTTATACTCAAAAATCAAAGTGATACCTAATGAACAAGGAATAAAATGATAATGCAAAGACAGTCATTGGGAGTTGATGAAAAGTTGAAGATGGAGGTCAAAAAGAGTTCAAAGGGGGGATGAAAGAGATAATGGAAACAACTCAGGTGGAGGACATGAGGAGAATAGTGAGTTCAATGAAGAGGGGAGGTTCAAGAGGATGGTGGTTAGGAAGAGAAAAAGATAGGGAGGGGAAAAGATGGTTACTACAACGAGGGATGGAAGATGATAGGAGAACGAGGAGAAAAAGGATGAGGAGATGGAGTGAAAGAAATGTGGAGGAAGAGGAGGGGAGTGATTTAATAGGTGGTCAGCCCAGTGGAAATGTACATGGTCTTAAAATAGGAGAGTGCGTTATGTAAGTGGTTTGAAAGCGTGTGTGTATGTAATGCTGGCTGGGTACTGGAGTCGCTACATGAGTCTTGGCTCAGAAATCAAACACACACAGACACAGACAATGAGTCTCTATGTTTTACAGCAAGCTTTTGGTTTCAGCTTTAAATCACCTCACTGTTAATTGCTCTTCCCACAGCAGGCTTTGCTCTCTAGAGGTCGTTTGGTAGGCGACCGTCCAACACAAACATTCGTGCAAATGTATCACTGCTGTCATCTGAGAATTTCTTAACTCTGATGACTATCTCTGCGATCATAACTATGAAATATGATTCTGCAAATTCCTCATCCGTCAATCAAACTTTAAATCCACATGATGACACCTTCTAGTGTGTGTGTGTGTGTGTGTGTGTGTGTGTGTGTGTGTGTGTGTGTGTGTGTGTGTGTGTGTGTGTGTGTGTGTGTGTGTGTGTGTGTGTGTGTGATGGACCAACGTCTAATTGTTTGAACAAGCCCCAATTGAACCCAATCAAATCATGCTATGTATTATCAATGATATGACCATCGCTGCTACAACCCGCTGCTGCAGATACTCTTTACAACATCAGGAGGATACGTCCCCACCTGACGCAGAAAACAGTGCAGGTTCTGGTCCAGACTCTTGTCATCTCACGCCTAGACTACTGCAACTCCCTCCTGGCTGGTCTACCTGCATGTGCCGTCCGACCTCTGCAGCTCATCCAGAATGCAGCTGCTCGTCTGGTCTTCAACCTTCCTAAATTCTCCCACACCATGCCGCTCCTCCGCTCACTTCA
>NW_011342150.1:0-1162 GCF_000735185.1 Notothenia coriiceps
TGAAGCAAGTTAGACATTTTGATGTTCCGGACCTTTGCATGGGGAGATTTTCTCTAACTGGACCTCGTTGAATTTTAATTGAATACCCCTGGAGTAGGGTATTAATTGCCATAGTTTACGTCTTAGAACAAAACCTGAACATCTGTTAAGCATGTGTTATCTACAGATAGCATCTAACCCAACACATTTTTAAAAAGCTGACTTTGAGATGAGGGAACCACTACGTTGACTCACTAAAGCCTCCACATGAAGTGTAATTGTTACTGTGGCAGACAGGGGCTCGTCAGTTAGCATGCTAATTTCAGTTGATATCTCTGCAAAACACCACTTTGATATCAAACACTGTTATCTTTTCACATTTTATTGATCATGTTAGTTCTTTTTTTATGTATGTTCTGTCAAATTTTACACAATGTACCTTTAAAGACCTTTCCTTAAACTGCTTTCCCTCACTGGCACTTAACTAGGGAATATCTCTTCACATGAAACTACTGCCACAGCGGTGGATTGTTAGGCAGGGGGTATAAATAAACAAGTAAATTGTGGGATATTCTCACAGCTCTCAGGAAACATCCATTACCGCGGATACTGATAGACGCCTTGCTTCTGTTCCTGTCAGCTCCTGAGACCAGCTGTTGTGTAATAGGTTGTTTTTGCTGTTTCCCTGCAAATGAAAAAATGTCTCAGAATCACTGGAGCCTTTATTAAAGGCATGAATGCATATCACATCAAGATTCAAAACATGGTTCATTGTTATTTTACTTGCATAAATAAAAAATGCAATTGACACTACTCATTTAAGCTGTTGCACCATGGAGCCTGACTATCACTACATGCACTCCCTGAAGATATGTTATCTAATTTTGGTGGGAAAAAACACATTTTCTAAGAGCAGACAGAATTGTCTGCAATATGCCTGGGAAGGATATATATGTCTATGTTTCAGAACAATGCTGACAAGAAAATATCAAAAATACCAATTAAAGGTCCCATGTCATGCTTTTCTGGTTATTACCTGTCCCCTTGTGTGTTATGAAGGTTTTTCTGCATGTAAACGGTCTGCAGAGTCACAAACCCTCAAAGTACACCCTGTAGCGAGTACAACTCTAACACAGAAAAGACCTCTCTATGCTGCCCCAGAACGCCTCGTTGGAGATTTGTC
>NW_011342151.1:0-1849 GCF_000735185.1 Notothenia coriiceps
GGATTCACTTTTCAGACCCAGAGGTCGCCGCTAGACTACAACACCCAGAATGATTGCTTTTCAAAAAAAAGTTTGTTCCCTTTTTTGTAGGAACTGGCATGTAAGATTAAATTCTAGGTACAATGCTTCAGTTTCTGATGATCTTTTGCAATTCTTAGTTACGTTTTAATACATCAATTCGTGTTCAAAGACGAGTTAAAGTTTTAAGTCTCAGAAGGACGTTGGTAGTTTGTTCTCACCTGGGTCAGCTGAGGGAGACCACCAGCATCGGCCATCTGTGGAGGACAAAGCAAAATAGAGTGTAAGAGTGAATGGGTAAATAAAGTGCAAGTAAGAAGACAAACAGGATATAAACTGATTAAGAAAATAAATACTTCATTGGTTACCTTTAAGAACGAGGTTGTTGTCGGGTCCATCTTGCTGTTGCACTCCACCTAGCGGTCACACAAGGAAAACAAAGTAAACATCTGCCATCACAAAAACATTCAACTCTTTGTGTTGAAAAAAAACCAAATCAAAGTCAAATCGCCATTGAAATATATTTTAAAAGATAAAATAAGGCCTCAACACTTACGGCAGCTTCCTCATATGGAGCCTGATCGCCAACCACCAACATTACTGGACACCTGAAGTGGAGAGAAATAGAAATTAGGAGCGTTCTATTAAAATATATTGGAGGTTTTTCTCAAAATCAAACAAGAAATAAAGTATACAGATACAAGTTTAGAAGATATTTACTTGAAGGTGCTGTTGCGGTCAATGTTCAAGTCTTTGCGGCTGGAGGGAAACAGAAAGAGAACTTTATGTTGGTTGTTCTTTTTAAATCCGGCATATATTTGCATTCATGTCATAGCGTTTGCAGGTGTGTTTACCTGTTGTAAGTCTTCCAGAAGAGCTCTATGTTGACCAGGTTTGACGCTTTGGAGATTCGCTCTCTGTGAAACTTCACTAGCTCTGTGGTTGCTGACAGCTCCTCCTGCAAGAAACAACATTTCATCGACGCTATTGGCGGAAAGTATGTCGTGTTCTGATACAATTATGAAACACATATTGAATTTTACACTTGAATTATCGTCTTTGTACCTGACTGAACAGGTGGGACATGATCTGCTCTGTCAGGGAAGACGTCACGGATACGAGCTAGAGGAGGAAAGAAAGAGAAACCAATAGGACGGTTCATCATTTTGGAGTCTAATATGATAAACAAGGACATAATCAATAGTACTCTGGGACCATGCACGCGGTCACATAATTTCATATCCACAGACAAACATAAATTGATGGAGAGGTCCTATGAGGTCTAACTCTATTAAATACAGCGTTTTTCTGAGTACAAAGACGATCGTACCTTCTGGGCAGCCCAGTCGATCCATCCTCGGGCGTTAGTGTCGATGTTGACCAAAACCAGACCTTCCACTGAATCAGGGTTTGCGAGCTGATGAGAGACAGGAAGCAGCAGAAGGTGAGATGACAGGAAAAACGTCACGAGACAGAATGTTTTCAGTGTATTTACAGTAAGTAGGTATAAGTAGAGAGAGAAATGCACATGAATAACACAGTGTAGAAAGATGAGAGTAAGTTAAATCAGTACATGTAAAATGTCCACAAATAATTAAAGCTGCACAATTATCACAGTAAGCGTTTGTAGCATCCTTTTCACCTGATGCCATTTTAATTAAGTAATCTTATACATTTTCTATACATTCAACATATTTACAGAGCTGGAATAAACTAAGCGAATTTAATGAAGGACTAACGGCCCGTCCACACGGCGGCGTGCGTTGAAGCTTCAACGCTTCTGCCCATTCACTTTGAATGGGGTGACGTCACGCTTTGCTTTGGTCGCGTT
>NW_011342151.1:1913-3632 GCF_000735185.1 Notothenia coriiceps
ATGCCAGTACAAGCTGTAGCCAATCAAACCGCGTGCTTGTGTGTCCGGGCGGGAGATTCATGTGATTGGTTGTTGGTCGAGTTTCAGACACGCCCACCGGCAAGCTTCAACGCACGCCGCCGTGTGGACGCTGCGTAAGTCTAATTTAAACTACTAGTACTTTACTTGAGTACTTTCAGTTTTTGCTACTTCACAGTTCTGCCTTCCATAGAGCGAGATATTGTATTTTCTACCATAAAGTAATGTAAATGAGCATGAGCAGCTGTCATATTAAAGTGATAGTCTCATTAAATCATCCATAATTAAATTCAGTAATATCATATATTCTGAAATGGGCCATTCTGAACAATGAGTTATTTTTACTTCTGGTACTTAAAGTTTAATGCTATACTTCCTTAGTCATTCTTGGATTCGAACTTGTTCAAGAGTGGTTGAACATAGATTACATTACAAATGGCAAAGATGTTTGAGTTACAGATTTATTAATGCATCCTTTACAATTTCACAAATTTGACAATTACTACATATGTTACTACCATCTTTCTCTGCGGTTTAATAACACACCAAGGTGCAGTATAATTAGCTGCTGTCAGAACACAAGAGCTTAAAACAAAAGACACTCACTGCGAACTTGGAGAGGATGTACGCTCCGACTCCCACACCAACTCCGATTACAGTACGGAAGCTGTGAGGGACAAAATAAGTTAAAAACCATACGGAGAATCTCCACATATGTAGTCAAAGAGAAACAATCAAAAGTGTATTTTAAGGTGAGACAGAACAGGCAAAAATCGTTCAATTCTGCTCCTTTTACGTCAAATGCTGGTGACTCACTTGAAAAACTGCAGGACGTTAGGGAGCATGTCCGCTATGACGTCCATGGTGGGATACTGGTAACTGTAACAGGAAACAAAAGCAATATCAGTCGAAAGATCCATCATAATTAGGAAAACACACAACATCCAATGTGTAATAGACGTGCAAAAGGTACCCCCATGAAAGTGAAACCCATAGATATATATAAACACTAGATGACTCACCCGCGCTGCTGGCCAATGGAGACCGACGTTGCCACGTGGCGGCCATCTTGCCACAGGCAGCTCGCTCATTCATAACATTATGTCTATGGT
This sequence comes from Notothenia coriiceps, assembly GCF_000735185.1. Lineage (NCBI taxonomy): Eukaryota > Metazoa > Chordata > Actinopteri > Perciformes > Nototheniidae > Notothenia > Notothenia coriiceps. The sequence goes on from NW_011342151.1 coordinate 3,044, forward strand.
GCACTATTGAAATAACCATAGCTTGCTCAATTTTCAACCAATTTTCAAACGGTTTGGTTTGTGATATACATCAAATATGTAGTTATGATACTGCATACTTATAATTATAATCATGACGTTTTTTTTTTCAACATGTCTTGTTGTCTCCTGTATCATAGCCATGCTAATAACGTTTATAATAAACCAAACCGTTTGTAAATCAGTCAAGATTTCAGCGAGTTAAGAGTATTTGTGTGCAGATCACTCACCTTACAAACAGCTGTAGCAGTAGTTGTTGACTGTGGCAAGATGGCCGCCGGTGAGCTACGCTGGCGACTCCCCCTTGAGCCATCTAGTGTTTATATATATATCTATGTTGAAACCTAACAAATGTAGTGATTGGCCATTATCCACGATGCATGATCACTAAAGATTAGACTCTATATTTTATGTTAGGGATTAATTCTGTCTTTACTTTAAAATATTTAACCTATTCTGTGTGTTGACATTTACGACCATCCCTGCTTCTAATCTCCCGTAAGGAATGTGATAATGGAGTCGTACTGTATGTTGATACTACCAGGTTTTATGGCCTGACCTGGTGGGCACA
>NW_011342152.1:0-1696 GCF_000735185.1 Notothenia coriiceps
CTGTATCGCGAATGTCAACGGGGGAGGGGGCTGCTAGTGGAGTATGAAGCCCTCTGTATCGCGAATGTCAACGGGAGGGGGGGGGGGGTGCTAGTGGAGTGCACGTGTCTCAAACAAGCCTAGTACAAAATTGCGGCGCAACTTGGTGGGCGGTACCCTGGAACTAAATCTCTGCGTGAGAAATACAAGGTGTGGCGTGTGAGCGTGAGAATGGAGTGAAATGCGTGTGTCTCACGCCAAATGCGTGAGACTTGAGAGCTCTGAGGTGAGTGTTTCATATTTAAACATCTGAATTGTTAGGAAGTAATGCAATGTTATGTGCATGTTGGGAGACTGAACTTAACATGGAGGTGTATTTGTCAGCTACTTCGACTTCTCTGAAGGTTATAGATGAGTGTGTCCCATGTGCTTCACAAACATTTTACCTTCTAGTGATTCTTAAATGCATCTTGCTTTACATCTAGTAGATAACGATGCAGTTGGTTTACACTTTGGGCAATGGATGAGATGAGATTGCAACTTTGCAGTTACACCACCTGAATGATGATAGCCTGAATAAGACTCAATCATTTTAACGGCGCAGATCCTCAAATGAATAATGATATGTTGAAGCTTCTCAGTACGTTGTGGAAGAACACAGTACTTAGAAAATATGAACATCTAAGGTTGTTTTTGAATTCTTGGCCTTTGTACCTTGTCTGGTGGATTGTAAGTAAGTAAATGTGTTATTTTGTCATAGCAGTAATTTACTTTTCCATGTTATATTCGCTTATACTTCTTCCCCACTTCAGAGGGAAATTGCATTTTGTCCTCCCCATAACCTTTCAGTAATAGTGATTTGTTGTCTGCTTACACATGATAGGCTGATATGATGCAGTACTGGGCTTCTTATCAACCAGGTATTTTAATCAAATTGGCTCCTCGTTCAGACAGCATCAAAGTCTTACATGTATTTGTTAGTGTTACAAACAGGATAATCTAATAACCATATTAAAATAATACTGTAAAAAGAGCTTAACAAGTACTTTGACTTTTCCTACTTTATTTAGCTGATCTGTACTTTATACTATTCTGAATACGAGATTGTGCTGAATGAGTACTTTTTTTAATTTGCAATCGAGGATTAGGGCATTGACATCTTTAAGCGGTTGACCAATTACAACAGAGCCGGCCAGCTAACCAATCAGAGCAGACTGGGCTGTGATTTCAGACAGAGGGTGAAAAGAGGTGCTGCAGCACATTAAAGCATGGAGACATGTCACAGTAGAGACACTACATACTGATATACACCTGAACATCAGCAGGAGAGGACTCTTTAAAGTAGAGACACTACATACTGATATACACCTGAACATCAGCAGGAGAGGACTCTTTAAAGTAGAGACACTACATACTGATATACACCTGAACATCAGCAGGAGAGGACTCTTTAAAGTAGAGACACTACATACTGATATACACCTGAACATCAGCAGGAGAGGACTCTTTAAAGTAGAGACACTACATACTGATATACACCTGAACATCAGCAGGAGAGGACTCTTTAAAGTAGAGACACTACATACTGATATACACCTGAACATCAGCAGGAGAGGACTCTTTAAAGTAGACACTACATACATATACACCCGAACATCAGCAGGAGAGGACTCTTTAAAGTAGAGACACTGATATACACCTGAACATCAGCAGGAGA